>NW_027754050.1:0-301 GCF_054177405.1 Leptonychotes weddellii | reverse complement strand
CATATGCCATGTCATAATTTTATTTGACCGAAAGTTTTTCCTATCCCTTAAGAAAGGGAATTAAATTTCTTTTTTTTTATGAATCATATAATCTTTTTTTTAAAATTTTATTATGTTATGTTAGTCACCATACAATACATCATTAGTTTTTGATGTGGTGTTCCACGATCCATTGTTTTCGTATAACACCCAGTGCTCCATGCAGTACGTGCCCTCCTTAATACCCATCACCAGGCTAACCCATCCCCCCTCCCCCCTCTCCTCTAAAACCTTGTTTGTTTCTCAGGTCCATAGTCTTTCA
>NW_027754049.1:0-301 GCF_054177405.1 Leptonychotes weddellii | reverse complement strand
TGATCACTCCTCAGGATGGCCAGAACTTGTACATCAGGCTGGAAGTGTCAGAAGAAACGTGATTATCTTCATGCCATTGGTAGCTGGGGACTCATGTTGCTGAAGGGAAAAGACCAGTTCCTCTACTCTTGCATTAAAGGGCTTTAGTATGGTGCTCCACTGTAAATATGGGACAGGTGACCTTTGCCTGCCTACTGGGCGGGTCAGAGCTCTGGACACACAGGCACCATATATGAGGGCACTGTTTCTTTCCTGGACACGGGAGAACAAGGACTGGGCAGTTTGGAGTGATTATTATTCC
>NW_027754048.1:0-301 GCF_054177405.1 Leptonychotes weddellii | reverse complement strand
TGATCACTCCTCAGGATGGCCAGAACTTGTACATCAGGCTGGAAGTGTCAGAAGAAACGTGATTATCTTCATGCCATTGGTAGCTGGGGACTCATGTTGCTTAAGGGAAAAGACCAGTTCCTCTACTCTTGCATTAAAGGGCTTTAGTATGGTGCTCCACTGTAAATATGGGACAGGTGACCTTTGCCTGCCTACTGGGCGGGTCAGAGCTCTGGACACACAGGCACCATATATGAGGGCACTGTTTCTTTCCTGGACACGGGAGAACAAGGACTGGGCAGTTTGGAGTGATTATTATTCC
>NW_027754047.1:0-301 GCF_054177405.1 Leptonychotes weddellii | reverse complement strand
TTATTTATTTATTATTTATGTATTTTTAAAGATTTATTTATTTATTTATTTGACAGAGAGAGAGAACAAGTAGGCAGAGAGGAAGGCAGAGGGAGAGGGAGAAGCAGGCTCCCCGCCGAGCAGGGAGCCCGATGCGGGGCTCGATCCCAGGACCCTGGGATCATGACCTGAGCCGAAGTCAGCTGCTTAACCGAGTGAGCCACCCAGTCGCCCCTGAATTTATTATTTAATGGGGAAATAGAGGATGGTTGATGTTTCCAATGAGATATCTGCTTTCATTCTTGGTTACTCTGCACATGAA
>NW_027754046.1:0-301 GCF_054177405.1 Leptonychotes weddellii | reverse complement strand
AAAACCCAAACAAAACAAAACAAAAAACATTTACACTAACAAAACATAACTGTACTCATAAGTCACTCCCCTTCTCAACTTCCCAGTTGGAACTTACTGAATGGCTCATCTGGGAGCCTCTGGAGAAATGCTCCCACATTTTATCACAGAGAAACTTCCAGATCTATTTTTCCACCTGTACTGGGTTGAATACAGTGTCTCTCCAGATTCATATCCACTTGGAAACTCAGAAGGTGACCTTATTTGGAAATAGGCTCTTTGCAGATATAATGACTTGAGTTAAGATGAGGTCACAGTGGAT
>NW_027754045.1:0-4297 GCF_054177405.1 Leptonychotes weddellii | reverse complement strand
TTTAGCCCATTTACATTCAGGGTAACTATTGAAAGATATTAATTAGTGCCATTGTATTGTCTGGAAGGTGACTGTTACTGTATATTGTCTGTGTTTCTTTCTGGTCTATGTTGCTTTTAGGCTCTCTCTTTGCTTAGAGGACCCCTTTCAAGATTTCTTATAGGGCTGGTTTGCTGTTTGCAAATTCTTTTAGTTTTTGTTTGTCCTGGAAGCTTTTTATCTCTCCTTCTATTTTCAATGACAGCCTAGCTGAATATAATATTCTTGGCTGCATATTTTTCTCGGTTAATGCTCTGAATATATCATGCCAGTCCTTTCTGGCCTGCCAGGTCTCTGTGGATAGGTCTGCTGCTAGTCTAATGTTTCTACCATTGTAGGTTATAGATCTCTTCTCCCGAGCTGCTTTCAGGATTTTCTCTTTGTCTCTGAGACTCCTAAGTTTTACTATTAGATGCTGGGGTGTTGACTTATTTTTATTGATATTGAGGAGGATTTTCTGTGCCTCCTCTATTTTGATTCCTGTTTCCTTCCCCAAATTAGGGAAGTTCTCTGCTATAATTTGCTCCAGTATACCTTCTTTCCCTCTCTTTCTTCGTCTTCTGGGATTCCAATTATTCTAATATTGTTTCATCTTACAGTATCGCTTATCTCTTGAATTCTGCCCTCAGGATCTGGTAGTTGTTTATCTCTCTTTTTCTCAGCTTCTTTATTTTCTATCATTTGGTCATCTCTATCACCTATTCTTTCTTCTGCCTCGTTTATCCTTGCAGTTAGAGCCTACATTTTTTATTGCACCTCATTAATAGCCTTTTTTATTTCGACTTTGTTAGATTTTATTTCTTTTATTTCTGCAGAATGGGATTCTCTAGTATGTTCCATGGTTTTTTCAAACCCAGCTAGTATCTTTATAAATCATTCTGACCTCTAGTTCTGACATCTTACTGATGTCCATATTGATTAGTTCCCTGGCAATGGGTACTGCCTCTTGTGTGCTTTCTTATTTTGAGGTGATTTTTTCTGTCATGTCATTTTGTCCAGAGGAAAATAGATGAATGAGAGAACAAAATGCTAACAGGGTAACAACGACCCCAGAAATATATACACTAAACAAATCAGAAGAGACCCAAAACTGGGAGAAATAGAAAGAGAAAGAAAAAAAAAAGCATATGATCAAATATGATCAGGCTGGTGAATAGATCAGTGTCACAACTAGATTTTTTGTGTATTTTGGTCTTTTAGAAGAAAATACCTCCCAGAATTTTAAGAAAGAAAAACATATATGTACAAAATAAGAGTAAATATGGTGAGGGGATGGAATATGTCTGTAAAGATGAAAATTATAAATGATTTTATAAGAGGAATTGGTAAGATAAGAAGTTGGTTGAAAAAAGAAAGAAGAGAAATTTAAGAAGAACTAAAAAAAAAGGTGGGTGGGAGAATGTGATCAGGCAGGAGACTAGAACAGAGCCATACAATAATTAGGATATATTTGGTCTGTTAGAAGAAACTGTATTCCAAAATTTTAAAGAGAGAACAACTTATATATATATATATACATATATATATATATATTTTGTATATATATATGTATATATATATATATACAAAAATTAAGGTTAACTACAATGAAGGGATAGAATATGACTCTAAAAATGAAAAATAAAAAAGATTTTTTAAAAAGGGATTGATAAGACGTTGGGAGAAAATGGAAAAAGGAAAATTTAAAAAAAAAGAAAAGGAAAAAAATAAAGAAAATTTTAAAAATTAACTTTGAAAGACTGAAGAATCATGGGGAAAAAAGCCGTGAATTCTATGTGCTGTATTCCCCTAGCGCTGGAGTTCTGCCATTCTCATTGATCGGTAAACTTGGTCTTGGCTGGCTGTTCTTGCTGATCTTCTGGGGGAGGGGCCTCTTGCCACGGTTCCCAAATGTCTTTGCCAGAGGCAGATTGCCCCACCCTTGCCAGGGGCCAGACTAAGTAATCTGCTCGGGTTTGCTCTCAGGAGCTTTTGTTTTCCTGCAAGCTTTCTGTACACCTTTGGAGGACAAGAGTGAAAATGGCGGCCTCCCAATCTCCACCCTGGAGGAGCTGAGAACTCGGGGCCCCACTCCTCAGTGAGCCTCCAGAGAAAAGCAGTCAATCACTCCTGTCTCCTTGCTCTCCAGCCACACTCTGTGCTCACCCAGCCTATAACCAAGCCTTTCTATCTCTGGCACACGACCCCGTGTGGAGTCTCCAAACACAGCAGATTCCTGTGGTGGGCTCACACGCCGCTCCTCCCATGGGAGGAAGGGGAGTCTCCCTGGATCTGCCACGTGTTGGGTCCCTGCTGGAGGAATAATGGCCAGACTGTGCCATGGATCATGGTTTATGGCAACCCCAAGCTGAGAGCCTACTCCTCAGCTGCGTCTCTGTAGCCGGCCTCCCTGCTCTGATACCTGGGAGCTCTGCTGCACTCAGGCACCCCAGATCTTTCTGTGACCCTGAGGGTCCTGAGACCACACTGCCCCAGCGAGTGTTCCACCCACTGCTTAGCCACTAGAGTGACGTCCCTCAGCAGAGCCGACTTCTAAAATTTCTGAATTTGTGCTCCACTACTCTATCATTCCAGGTAGCAGGCTCCCTCCCCCTGTGGTCTAATTTCCCAAATATTGCCTCTGATTCACTTCTCCCCATGTTCTACCTTCCAGAAAGTCATCGCTTTTCTGTTCAGAGAGTTGATGCTATTCTTTTCTTCTATCTCCTGTTGAGTTTGTAGGTGTTCAGAATGTTTTGATATCTATCTAGCTGAATTCCTGGGACCACACGAAATATAGATCTCCTACACCTCTGCCATCTTGCTCCTCCCCACTGTTTGTATTTTTGTTTTTTTGTTTTTGTTTTTCTTTTTTAAATTGTATTATGTTATGTTTGTAACCATAAATACATCATTAGTTTTTGATGTGCTGATCCACGATCCATTCTTTTCGTATAACACCCACTGCTCCAGGCAGTATGTGCCCTCCTTAATAATCATCACCCAGCTAACCCATCTCCCCACCTACTCCCCTCTAAAACCCTGTAGTATCTCAGTGTCCATAATCTCTCATGGTTCATCTCTCCCTCCGATTTCCCCCGCTTCATTTTTCCCTTCCATCTCCTAATGTCCTCCATGTTATTCATTATGTTCCACAAATAAGTGAAACCATATGAAAATTGACTTTCTCTGCTTGACTTATTTCACTTAGCATAATCTCCTCCAGTCCCATCCATGTGGATGTAAAAGTTGGGTATTCATCCTTTCTGATGGCTGAGTAATATTCCAATGTATATATGGACCACATCTTCTTTATCCATCATCTGTTAAAGGGCATCTCGGCTCTTTCCACAGTTTGGCTATTGCAGACATTGCTGCTATGAACATTGGAGTGCATATGGCCCTTCTTTTCGCTACACCTGTGTCTTTGGGGTAGATACCCAGTAGTGCAATTGCTGGGTCATAGGGTAGCTCTATTTTTAAATTTTTGAGGCACTTCCACACTGTTTTCCAAAGTGGCTATACCAACTTGCATTCCCACCAACAGTGTAAGAGGGTTCCCCTTTCTCCACAACCTCTCCAACATTTGTTGTTTCTTGCCTTGTCCATTTTTGCCATTCTAACTGGTGTAAGATGGTATCTCAATGTGCTTTTGATTTGAATTTCTCTGATGGCTAATGATGATGAACAATTTTTCATGTGTCTGTTAGCTATTTGCAGGTCTTCTTCGAGAAGTGTCTTTTCATATGTTCTGCCCACTTTCTAACTTGATTATTTGTTTTTTGGGTGTTGAGTTTGAGAATTTCTTTCTAGATCTTGGATACCAGCCCTTTATCTGTAGTGTCATTTGCAAATATCTTCTCCCATTCTGTGGGTTGCCTCTTTGTTTGGTTGACTGTTTCCTTTGCTGTGCAGAAGCTTTTTATCTTGATGAAGTCCCAAAAGTTCATTTTTGCTTTTGTTTCACTAGCTTTTGGAGATGTATCTTGAAAGAAGTTGCTGTGGCCGATGTCAAAGAGGTTACTGCATATGTTCTGCTCTACGATTTGGATGGATTCCTGTCTCACATTGAGGTCTTTCATCCACTTTGAGTTTATCTTTGAGAATGGTGTTAGAGAATGGTAGAGTTTCATTCTTCTGCATGTGGCTGTCCAATTTTCCCAGCACCATTTATTGAAGAGACTGCCTTTTTTCCATTGCATGCTTTTTCCTGCTTTGTCAAAGGTTATTTGACCATAGAGTTGAGGGTCCATACCTCGGTTCTCTATTCTGTTCCATT
>NW_027754044.1:0-301 GCF_054177405.1 Leptonychotes weddellii | reverse complement strand
CCTCGGATGGGGGGCTCCGGGGAGAGGCCTGGCCCCCCCCCGAGACCACTGCCCCACAGGCCAGCCAGCACCCACTTGGCCTGGAGCCCCTAGCCTGCAGCACCTGGCATCCTGAGAGCAGAGGTCCCGTATGTTCCTGTCGAATACGTTTGTAAAACCACCTCATTCTGGGCTTTCGTTTCATTCTTGTGACCTAGGAGTTTGGGGCAGAGCATATTTTGTAATTTTTTATATGAATCAAAACAGAAATGAGAACCTATATACTGTATTATTTAGGCTTGGTTTCACCGCGGGCTTTGCG
>NW_027754043.1:0-301 GCF_054177405.1 Leptonychotes weddellii | reverse complement strand
TGTTTCTTATGTTTTTGATATTAGCCATTCTGACAGGTGTGAGGTGATATCTCCTTGTGGTTTTGATTTGCATTTCCCTGATGATGAGTGATGTTGAGCATCTTTTCATGTGTCTGTCGGTCATCTGTCTGTCTTCTTTGGAGAAATGTCTATTCATGCCTTTTGCCATTTTTAAGGGGATTACTTGGGTTTTTTTGGTGTTGAGTTGTATAAGTTCTTTATATATTTTGGATATTAACCCCTTATTGGATATATCATTTGCAAACATATTCTTCCATTTGGTGGGTTGTCTTTTTGTTTT
>NW_027754042.1:0-301 GCF_054177405.1 Leptonychotes weddellii | reverse complement strand
CATATGCCATGTCATAATTTTATTTGACCGAAAGTTTTTCCTATCCCTTAAGAAAGGGAATTAAATTTCTTTTTTTTTATGAATCATATAATCTTTTTTTTAAAATTTTATTATGTTATGTTAGTCACCATACAATACATCATTAGTTTTTGATGTGGTGTTCCACGATCCATTGTTTTCGTATAACACCCAGTGCTCCCTGCAGTACGTGCCCTCCTTAATACCCATCACCAGGCTAACCCATCCCCCCTCCCCCCTCTCCTCTAAAACCTTGTTTGTTTCTCAGGTCCATAGTCTTTCA
>NW_027754041.1:0-301 GCF_054177405.1 Leptonychotes weddellii | reverse complement strand
TTTTTTTTTTTTAAAGAGTGTTAGGTTTAAAAAAAATAAAGAAAGAATGTTAGGTTTTATCTTTACATTGTGTGCAGCAGAGTTCCTAGGGAGACCCATGATGGGAGGTCAGAATGTGGAGTCATGCCTGTTTAGTGAGGGGACACATGGGCCTCTGTGAAGTGGTGACTCCATATAGTAATACTCTGCATAGCTTCTCAATACTGACATGGTGAATGTTCACAGCTTCAGCCTCTTATATAGATATTATCAGAAAACCATTCCCTAGCAAAATGGTTTCCTTTCTGTACTCACAAATATA
>NW_027754040.1:0-301 GCF_054177405.1 Leptonychotes weddellii | reverse complement strand
GTGAACTCAGGGGTATTCAGTGACTCAGAATCCAGTACTATTGTTATTTTGTGCTCAGATTGTCCCAAATTTGTCCTGTGGGGGCCCTTTCAAGATGCTTCTTGTGTTCTGTTGATATATTCCCATCATTCTTTAAGTACTGCTTTACTTTCTGGCAGGACAGGATGCTCCTGATGCAGATTAATCTTTTTTTTTTATATTTTTTTTTTATGTTATGTTAATCACCATACATTACATCATTAGTTTTTTTTGTTGTTTTTTTTTTAAAGATTTTATTTATTTATTCATGAGAGACAGAGAG
>NW_027754039.1:0-301 GCF_054177405.1 Leptonychotes weddellii | reverse complement strand
AGAAGGGCTGAGAAAGAGAAGAAGCAAACATGACCCCAAGGTTTTTGGCTTGAGCCACTGGAAGGGTAGAGTTGTCTTCACGGAGACGAGAATGGGGTAGAGCAGGTTTCAGGCGGAATATGGGAGTTCAGTTTGGTCGTGTTAAATCTAGATATTTACCGAGTCCCGCTGCATTAGCAGGTAAGCATGTGAATCTGGCGTTGAAGAAGGAAGTCTGGGCAAGAGACAGGGAGAGAGTGGGCGGGGGAGACTGCATTTGGAAGCTGACAGCACACAGGCTGCATTTAAAACCCCGAGACTG
>NW_027754038.1:0-301 GCF_054177405.1 Leptonychotes weddellii | reverse complement strand
TTAGCACAGGACTCAGTATATAGTAGGTGCTCAATAAATGTCAGCTATTATTGTATTTTTGCTCCAACAGCATTGCCTAGCAGATGATAATATATGCTGAAATTCTTTCTATGAGTGAATAAATATGTGATTCTTATACAATGCTTTCTTTCCTCCTCCTCCTCCTCCTCCCACTCCTCCTCCTCTTCCTCCTCCTCCTCCTTCTTCTCCTTCTCCTTTTTCTTCTTCTTCTTCTTCTTCTTCTTCAGTATGCTCCATGCTCAGAGGGCTTGAACTCACAACCCTGAGATCAAGACCTGAG
>NW_027754037.1:0-301 GCF_054177405.1 Leptonychotes weddellii | reverse complement strand
CAAGCAGGGGGAGTGGCAGGCAGAGGCGGAGGGAGAAGCAGGCTCCCTGCGGAGGAAGAAGCCCTATGTGGGGCTCCATCCCAGGACCCTGGGATCATGACTTGAACCAAAGGCAGCCGCTTCACCAGCTGAGCCACCCAGGTGCCCCTATGCACAGATTTTAGATTTATAGAATGTTTGAGTCACTATTTAAAAAGTAAAGTATTTTTTTTTATTCTTATGTTAATCCCCATACATTACATCATTAGTTTTAGATGAAGTGTTCCATGATTCATTGTTTGCGCATAACACCCAGTGCTCC
>NW_027754036.1:0-301 GCF_054177405.1 Leptonychotes weddellii | reverse complement strand
GAGGAAGGACATCTTCTTCTCATTCACACAAAGGCCGTGGCTCTGGCCCCAACCACAGAAGAATCTGCCCCCTCCGGGCCTCTCCGGGCTGTTAGAGTTCAGGACCCCACGGCCACCAGCCCTCCCCACTGGAAGTCCCTGGCCCATGTGGGGTTCCCCCCCACCCCTCTACTGCTCTGGGTAGCTTAGCTCTTCCCTCCCAAGCCCTTCTGTCACTTATTACCTGGACCTCACTGTCACAGTTCACCCCACTTGTCCCCCACATGCTTGTTTGGCACCTGCTTGGGCCAGGCCCGGGGCT
>NW_027754035.1:0-301 GCF_054177405.1 Leptonychotes weddellii | reverse complement strand
TTTTTTTTTTAAAGATTTTATTTATTTATTTGAGAGAGAGAATGAGAGAGAGAGAGCATGAGAGGGGGGAGGGTCTGAGGGAGAAGCAGACTCCCCGCCGAGCAGGGAGCCCGATGCGGGACTCGATCCCGGGACTCCAGGATCATGACCTGAGCCGAAGGCAGTCGCTTAACCAACTGAGCCACCCAGGCGCCCATCCTCTTTTAAATTTCTAGTTAATATTTCCGCCACCTATCTTAATTTTGTTCATTTTTAAAAATGTATTGTGAGGGGCGCCTGGGTGGCTCAGTTGGTTAAACGA
>NW_027754034.1:0-4297 GCF_054177405.1 Leptonychotes weddellii | reverse complement strand
GCACCAGCTTGCATTCCCACCAACAGTGTAGGAGGGTTCCCCTTTTCTCCAGATCCTCGCCAACATCTGTCGTTTCCTGACTTGTTAACTTTAGCCATTCTGACCTGTGTGAGGTGGTATCTCATTGAGGTTTTGATTTGGATTTCCCTGATGCCGAGTGATGTTGAGCACTTTTTCATGTGTCTGTTGGCCATTTTGATGTCTTCTTTGCAGAAATGTCTGTTTATGTCTTCTGCCCATTTCTTGATTGGATTAGTTGTTCTTTGGGGTGTTGAGTTTAATAAATTCTTTATAGATTTTGGATACTAGCCCTTTATCTGATATGTCATTTGCAAATATCTTCTCCCATTCTGTCGGTTGTCTTTTGGTTTTGTTGACTGTTTCCTTTGCTGTGCAAAAGCTTTTTATCTTGATGAAGTCCTGATAGTTCGTTTTTGCTTCCCTGGCCTTTGGTGATGTTTCTAGGAAGAATTTGCTGTGGCCGAGGTCGAAGAGGTTCCTGCCTGTGTTCTCCTTTAGGATTTTGATGGATTCCTGTCTCACATTGAGGTCTTTCATCCATTTTGAGTCTATTTTTGTGTGTGGTATAAGGAGATGGCCCAGTTTCATTCTTCTGCATGTGGCTGTCCAATTTTCCCAACACCATTTGTTGAAGAGACTGTCTTTTTTCCATTGGACATTCTTTCCTGCTTTGTTGAAGATTAGTTGAGCATAGAGTTGAGGGTCCATTTCTGGGTTCTCTATTCTGGGTTTTTTTTTAAAGATTTTATTTATTTGTCAGAGGGAGAGAAAGAGAACGAGCAAGGGGAGGAGCAGCAGAGGGAGAAGCAGGCTCCCCACTGAGCAAGGGACCCGATGCAGGACTCGATTCCAGGACCCTGGAATCATGACCTGAGCCGAAGGCAGACGCTTAACCAACTGAGCCACCCAGGCGTCCCTCTATTCTGTTTGTTGATCTGTATGTCTGGCTTTATGCAAATACCACACTGTTCTGAGTACCAGAGTTTTATAATGTAGTTTGAAATAGGGAGTGTGATGCCTCCAGCTTTGTTCTTCCTTCTCAAGATTGCTTTGGGTCTTCGGGATCTTTTGCAGTTCCATACAAATTTGAAGATTGTTCTATTTCTGTGAAATATGCCATTTGAATTGTAACAGGGATTGCATTGAATCTGTAGATTGCTTTGGGTGGTATGGACATTTTAACAATGTTAATTCCTCCCATCTATGAGCACAAGATATCTTTCCATTATTTGTGTCTTCTTCAAGTTCTTTCATCAATGTCTTATGGTTTTCAGTGTACAGGTCTTTCACCTCCTTGGTTAAACTTCTTCCTAGGTATTTTATTCTTGTGATGCAATTATACATGGGGTGGCTTTCTTAATTTCTCTTTCTGAT
Organism: Leptonychotes weddellii; assembly: GCF_054177405.1. Taxonomy (NCBI): domain Eukaryota; kingdom Metazoa; phylum Chordata; class Mammalia; order Carnivora; family Phocidae; genus Leptonychotes; species Leptonychotes weddellii. The sequence goes on along the minus strand of NW_027754034.1, from coordinate 2,902 downwards.
AGTCGATTATTAGTGTACAGAAATGCAACTGATTTTGCATGTTGATTCTGTATCCTGCCACTTGACTGAATTTGTTCATTAGTTCTAACCATGTCTCGGTGGAGTGTTTCAGGCTTTTTATATGTCATACTATGTCATCTTCAAATAGTGACACATTTACTTCTTCCTTTCCCATGTGGATGCCCTTTGTTTCTTTTCCTTGCCTACTTGCTCTGGCGAAGCCTTCAAACGCGATGTTGACTAAAGGTGGAAAAGGTGGGTATCCTTGTCTCGTTCCTGATCTCACAGGAAAACTTTCCAGAGTCCCAATATGGAGTACAATGCTAGATTTGGGCTTGTCATAAATGGCCTTTATTATGTTGAGGCATGTTCCCTCCGTACTCACTTTTTGAGTGTTTTTATCATCAATGGATGTGGAATGTTGTCAGTTGCTCTTTCTGCATTTATGGAGAGGATCATAAAAGTTTTATCCTTCATTTTATTAATATGGTGCATCCTGTTGATTGGTTTGTGGTTGTTGAACCATCCTTGAATTCCTGAACTAAGTCCCACTCTATCATGGTACATGATCGTTCTGACGGAATGTTGACTTTGGTCTGCTAATAACTGTTGATTGTTGCATCCCGTGTCCATCAGGGACATCGGCCTGTAATTATCTTTTATGCAGTGCCCTTGTCTGGAGTTGGTAACAGGGTAATGTTGTTCCTAGCATATGAGTTTGGAAGTGTTCCCTCTTCTTCTGTGTCTTTTGAAGAGTGTGAGAAGGATAGGTATTGATTCTTCTACAGATGTTTCGTAGAATTCACCAGTGAAGCCATCTGGTCCTGGACTTGTGTGGGTGGGAGGTTTTTGATTCCTGATTCACTCTCCTTGGTAGTAATTGGTCTGTTGAGATTTCCTGTTTCTTCTTGATTCAGTCTTGGTAGGTAGATATGACAAGGAATTTATCCAAGGTTTGACTGTCTTTTTGAGAGTGACCTCAAGGTCAGTAAATGTGAGTGATAGCTGTTATCACTGTTATTTGTAACTATCATATCATTAAAATTAATGATGCTGATAATTAGTAATACAGATGTGTGTTAAGAAAAGCCCAGAGAGTGAAATAAATTAGACAGACAAATGCCCATTCTATATATTCTCACTTACATGTGGGATCTAGAAAAACCAAATTGAAGGAAATAGAGATTAGATTTGTGGTTGTCAGAGGTGTGTGTGTGGGGAGGTGGGGGAATTGGGTGACGGTGTTCAAAAAGTACAAATGTCCAGGTGTAAGATAAATAAGTACTTGAGAAGTAAAACATGATGGAAGGAAGGAAGGAAGGAAAGAAGGAAGGAAGGAATGCCCTTGGGGAGCTGGTTGGGGCTTTTGCCAGGGAGAGTGGGAGGGCCCTTGATGGAGGTGATGAGGGCTGGGCTGGGCTCTACCTGGGCTGGGCTCTGCCCCTGAACTCCAAGGCTTTGCACTGTGTCCCGGCCTGCAGGGGTGTGACAAGCAGTTCTTCAATGCCTCGCTGAAGTTTGCCAACATGGACATTTTGCTGGACTTCATCAATGCTTACAAATCCAGGCTCGGCATCACTGTGGAGTACGCCACGCTGGCCGAGTACTTCGGTGCCTTGCACGATACCAATGTCACCTGGCATGTCCGTGAGCACCGAGACTTCCTGCCCTATTCCTCAGGTATGAGCCCGTGCAGGTTGGGGGACAGATTTGGTGCCATGGAGGGTGCCCACCTAGTGTCTACTCTGCCCTGCTGAGGAGCTTGTGAGGGTCACTGGGGCTGAGATTGGCCATGCCCCCCACTGCCCCCCACACTCTGTCCCACTAGACATTCTAGGATTCACGGGACACTCACAGAATGGCTCTGTAGCTTCCTATTTCCACATCCAGGAGGCTTTGGCTGCCTTCATGTGGGAGGGCTACAAGGGTATGAGCTTGGTTATAGTCAGGGGGGAGGGGCAAAGTGATGTGGGTGGGGTTACAGGTGAAGTTCAAGGACTCATCTGTGTGGGCGTGGTTACAGCCCAGGCAGAGCTGGATATGTGGGTGTGGGCAGGGTTATGCTGAAGTGGGCGGGGCTACACCAAAGAGGGAGGAGATAGGGCAATGTCCTGCAGGTGTTCAGAATGGGCTTGGCTTGGTGCAGCCCCCCAACAAGACAACGTTTCTTGGGAGCCTGGACAGGTGCGGTGAGCCCTGGTCCCTGCTCTGAGTCACTGGGGATTTAGAGCTTAGGCTGCGGAGTGCCCCTGCCTGACCAGAACACTCAGCCTGCTGCAGGAGCTGTGGACCACACGGTCTCCTTTCCCGGGGCGGGGGGGCTACCCTTCCTGGTGTGCTCAGGTCGTGTGGGGGAAGGTCAGGGAATGGAGACGCTGCTCAGCCTGGTTGGAGGCCAGAGCAGTAGGAACAGTCAACCACCTTGTGAGACCCAGCCACCCCCCTCCCCGGGGGGCACGCAGCCCCCGTCCTCCCACCGGAGCCTTGATCAGGAAGCATCATGTGTGTGGGTCAGCGTAGCAGCTACGGTATCCCTGGGCTCTCCCACCTCCCCCCTCCCTGGGCTGCCAGTGGAACCCCACTGCTTGCAGGCTTGTCCCGGACTCCCCATTGCCCCTGAGTCACATACAGAGGTCTCTGCCAGCACTCAGGGCCTGTGCCAGCTAGGTGCTGCCTACTTGGCTCCCACCCCCTCTCCTCCCTGAGGTCTCCCAGGCCCTCGGCTCACAGGCGGTTCCAGGTTTCCCAGGTCCACCCTGGGCTCTCTGGCCCCCATCCCAGTCCTGGTCCAGCCCAGCCTGATCCTCACACCTACCCCAGCCCCTCCCTGGGATCCCCGGGCCATTCCTGGTCTGGCCGGGGCAGGAGTGAGTGGCTGCCTCCAGAGGTGACCCAGGCAGAG
>NW_027754033.1:0-301 GCF_054177405.1 Leptonychotes weddellii | reverse complement strand
GGAACACTACATCTAAAACTAATGATGTAATGTATGCGGATTAACATAACAATAAAAAATAAAAGTAAAAAAAAAAAAGTGAAAAGAAGTTGGGACGCCTGGGTGGCTCAGTCGGTTAAGCACATGCCCTCGGCTCAGGTCCTGATCCAGGTGTCCTGGATTTAGCCCCGCATCGGGATCCTTGCTCAGCGGGAAGCCTGCTTCTCCCTCTGCTTCTGCCTGCCGCTCCCCTTGCTTGTGCTCTCTCTTAATCTCTCTCTCAAAATACGAAAAAAAAAAGAGTGAAAAGAGGTAAAGGGAA
>NW_027754032.1:0-301 GCF_054177405.1 Leptonychotes weddellii | reverse complement strand
CCCCAGCCAAGCCCTCTCCTATCCTGCTTGTCAGGGGCCTGGCATCCCCACTGGAGAAAGGCTTTTCTTGGTTCAAGGTGTTTCTCCAAGGGAGTCTGGGTGCAGCCGGTCCGCCTTAGGTAGGGTGACGCCCAGAGGTCAGGGACCACCTAATCTTTACTGGTGTTCTGGTTTTCAGCTGTGAAAACTGGCTCAGAAGGACCAAGTCCCTTTCTCCAGGTCAGAGTTCATACAGGAATGTGGGTTCAAACCCAAAGTTGTCTCTGTGTTTTTGACCCTTTTCCAGGCTACCTCCTCATTG
>NW_027754031.1:0-301 GCF_054177405.1 Leptonychotes weddellii | reverse complement strand
TGAGCGCAGGTTTCAAAAAGCAATTGCAAATCATCTAACAAATCTTAGTCCTTTCCCATAATTGCTTTTAAATTATTTTCATTTTCTTGCCATCTGGCAATCAGTTAACCCAAATAAGCCTTTGTCAATGAAGAACGAGTTTAACTCTTCTCTTTTTTAGAGTAATTTCTAGGTCCCTTTCCATCAAACCAGAGTTCGCCGGCTTGCAAAGCCCTAGTTTCTGATCTGTTTTAATAGGTGTTTAAAAGATGTATGCCATTCTGAGGAAGTGGGATTCCCTGCAGACGGTCACTTCTTTGCC
>NW_027754030.1:0-301 GCF_054177405.1 Leptonychotes weddellii | reverse complement strand
CTGAGCCAGCCAGGTGCCCTCTGGGGAGAGCGATTCTTAGTAAATGCAACACAGGTCCTGCTTGCTGGCACGGTGGCTCGACTTCTGGGCGTGGAGAAAGGAGGAGAGAGGACCGCTGGATTCCCAACCAGCAGCAGGGCAGGGCAGGGCGGGTGAATGAGGGGCATTTAAATAAACTTTAAGGACCCCCACCCCCTCCACCGACACCCTGGCCAGGCTTGGGATGGCTCTCCTGGGGAGCCTTCCCATGCAAGGGGGTGACGGCGGCCGATCACATTGATCTGTCTGCAGCTAATAGGAG
>NW_027754029.1:0-301 GCF_054177405.1 Leptonychotes weddellii | reverse complement strand
AATATGTATTGTTCTCATAAAATGCTCCTCATTACAACTAGTCCCCTGAGCAAAACTTAAAAATCTTCATCAACAGCTGTTCCAAAATATGCAAATGTGCATGCCCTTCAGCCTCTGGGGTCATACCTAAAGAATACCAGTGAAGCAGAGTTGCACACTTGGCTGCTGAATTCCTTGAACCCTGGTCAAGTTCATGACTGAGCGGTGGGTGAGGTCTTGAGGACTGGCCGCCCAAAGATCCTTTGCCCTTTTAAAGAATTGCTCCTCTCCCCCCACTGCCTCATTTCCCAAGGTGGTGGTT
>NW_027754028.1:0-301 GCF_054177405.1 Leptonychotes weddellii | reverse complement strand
GGGATTTTCGAGGGGGAGGAAGGAGTATGTCTGGACTTGAGGGGACGCACTTGCTGGGGAGACCTGGGCCAGCCCATCGAAGCCTGCATCCCTGATACTGCCTCCTTCCAGAAGGAAGGCAGCAAGCGTTCTCTGTCATGCCTCCAGCAGGTGGCTGTCCATCTAGTTCTAAAACAGCCCCCATGTGTGGCCCCGAAGCCTGCCTCCGTAATCACCAGTCCTCTGTTTTTCCAGTTTAGGCTTTTAAGTCACAGATGAGGGAACTGACGCCCAGAGAAGCCAAGTGGCCTGCCCAGGGTGA
>NW_027754027.1:0-301 GCF_054177405.1 Leptonychotes weddellii | reverse complement strand
TGACAGGTGTCTGTCGTCTGTCAGCAGCACTCCCCATCCTACCCCGAGTAAAATGATCTACAGAGGCTCAGACCAAAGGCACCAACTTCCACTTTCCATCCAAGACCCTCGTTTGCCCCTAGCTGAGTATGTGGGTGGAGAGATAAACGGGCGCCTCGGTGCCCACATCAGTTGTAGGCAATTGGCAAAGGCTACTACCCCTGGCAGAAGGGCCTGGGGAGGGGGCTGTGGAGGAGGAGGTCTATTTGAGATCTTGGTCTGGGAGGACCCTCTGGGGGCCTGGCAATCTGACAGCCAGTTT
>NW_027754026.1:0-301 GCF_054177405.1 Leptonychotes weddellii | reverse complement strand
TATGCAAATTATTCCAGCTTTTCTCCTTTACCTCTGGATCACATTCCTATTAATTGAATTATGCCCAACAAAACATAAAATAATTGAAATGAATGACTATGCCTTAATTAAAAAGAAAGAAAAAAGTGTTCACCTCCACATTGTTCTTCATTTGGAAAAGGCAATTAGTCCCATTTTAGAACATTTCTTTTTTTTTTTTAAAGATTTTATTTATTTGACAGAGAGACACACAGCGAGAGAGGGAACACAAGCAGGGGGAGTGGGAGAGGGAGAAGCAGGCTCCCCACTGAGCAGGGAGCCC
>NW_027754025.1:0-301 GCF_054177405.1 Leptonychotes weddellii | reverse complement strand
TCAAATAGTTCTTCTATCCCATTCTGTCCCTTTTCCATCTAGGATTCCATTTACACATACATTATACCACTTCATATTGTCTCACACCTTTTGGATGCTCTGTTTTGGGCCTTTTCACTCTTTCCTTTTTATTTCCTGACACCCCCCATTTTAGAGCAATGACTTTGTAATACTGTAATTACACAATTATAAGGTCATTTCTATTGGTCTATCTTCAAGTTCATGATTCTTTCTTTGGCTGTGCTGAGTCTACTGATGAGCATATCAAGAGTATTCTTCATCTCATGCTTTCATATCTAGC
>NW_027754024.1:0-301 GCF_054177405.1 Leptonychotes weddellii | reverse complement strand
TTTTAAAGATTTTATTTATTTATTTGAGAAAGAGAGAGAGGGAGGGAGAACGAGGAGGGAGAGTGAGAAGGAGAAGCAGACTCCCCGCTGAGCAGAGAGCCCGATGTATGACTCGATCCCAGGACTCTGAGATCATGACCCAAGCCAAAGGAAGACACTTAACCGAGCCACCCAGGTGCCCTAGAAATGCAAATTCTTGAGCCTAATTACAGACCTAATGAACCAGAAACTCTGATTAGATGGCATTTAGGGGACGCCTGGGTGGCTCAGCAGGTTAAGTGTCCAACTCTTGGTTTTGGCT
>NW_027754023.1:0-4297 GCF_054177405.1 Leptonychotes weddellii | reverse complement strand
GCATAGATATTTACAATTGTTAGATCTTCTTGTTGGATAGATCCTTTAAGTATGATATAGTGTCCTTCCTCATCTCTTATTACAGTCTTTGGTTTAAAATCTAATTTGTCTGATATAAGGATTGCCACCCCAGCTTTCTTTTGGTGTCCATTAGCATGGTAAATGGTTTTCCACCCCCTCACTTTCAATCTGGGGGTGTAAGGCACTCTTAATGGGTTCCAGACACCTCATCCTTTAGGTCCTCATGTTCCCATAAATACAATGGAGTGAATGATACACCTTTCACAGGGCTGTGTGTGGTCAATGAGAAGATACATATCAGGTTGAGAGTGCAGAACCTATACCTTAATCAATGTTATTGTCTTCAGGGCTCACCCAACCACACACAAGTATATTCCTGCTCAAGTTTCAGGAAGAGCCTACCTAATTAGCTTTATTTCTTTGAAAGGAAATTCTGAGGAACAACAGAAGCAAAGAGCACATTGCAAAAATGGCTACCCAAATATTTCAAAAAATGGAAGTGATCATATGGACTGAAGATTTAGCTTCTCCAGGAAAGCATGATAATTCTACACTTGGTATAGGTAAGAAACATAGAGCACTTTCCTTATGACCAAAACATTTTATGAGGGTAATCTTTTGTCAGACCTTGTGTTTATATGTTTATGTGACATGGAGAATTCATTCAAGGAGTTCTTCCCAAATGCAGACCTGCTCCCAGGTGACTGTCCTTGGAAAACTTTTAAATGTTTAGCTTCTCTTGCTTAAAAACTTAGTTACCCCCTCACCAGATACTCCAGTATACATTATTTAAAAATTTTTTTTATCTTTAAATATTATATGTAAAAGCTAAGCTTGCCTACGCTGGTTGCAGCTCCATGAAACATGGCCATCCCCTCTCTTCTCCTGGGTTGCTGTGGCCAGTGGATGCTGCTTAGACCATTTTGACCATCTCATCCCTATCAGCCAGAGGTGTGGAAGGGAATGCCATCTGGTCTACCTTGCATACAGAAAAGGAAATCACCAGTAGGGGGCCTTTCAAAGAACAGAGTTCTTCAACAAATTTCTTATGCATGAGAAGCGAGCAAAGCAGGACTCACTTTCTTAATGTTTCCAGTCTATGAAATCAAGAGGTGCAATGAGAGAAGTGAGAAGACTGTTCTGGAAGCTGGAAATAACACTATGGATATCAACTGTACTGATGCTTTCAAAGGAACCATAGGAGGTACTGTGTTTGAGATGGATTCTCCTGACTTCCAAATCCTAGGCACTGTTGTCTCATTTCTAGGTGACTGGGCCAACTTACAAAGCCTTCAAGGCAGGGGGGACTCTACGTGGGTTCCACTAACCAGGCAATTTGGGGGACACAGTTGGTGGGTACTTTGTGACATGCTGAGGTTCAAACAAGAATCCCTTGGCATGCTTCCTTAAAAGGAACAGGCTGATGCATGCTCTGTGTCCATGTGATGGTCTGAAAAGGCAGCACTTGAAAGTGGCAGATGATTGTTGCCTTGAACACTATTTCCCTTGAGAAGTGTTTTATGATTGCCCTATTTAAAATAGTCCCTAACCTTTCTCTGTCCTATGAGTTGGCAAACTTTTTCTGTGAAAGGACCAGATAGTAATTTTTTTCTCAAGTTCTTATTTAAATTCCAGTTAGTTAACATACAGTGTAATATTAGTTTCACGTATAGAAGTTAGTGATTCATCACTTACATACAACACCTAGTGCTCATCACAAGTGCCCTCCTTAATACCCACCACCCATTTAACCCATCCCTCCACCCACCTTCCCTCCAGGAACCCTCAGTTTGTTCTCTATAGTTTAGAGTCTGTTCTATATTTGCCCTTCTTTTTTCTTTTTTCCCCTATGTTCATCTGTTTTGTTTCTTAAATTCCACATGTGAGTGAAATCATATGGTATTTGTCTTTCCCTGACAGATTTATTTCATTTAGCATAATACACTCTAGCTCTACCCATGTCATTGTAAAAGGTAATATTTCATTCTTTTTTATGGCTAGGTAATATTCCATTATAAATATATAATCCATCCCACATCTTACATCTTTATCCATTCATCAGTTGATGGATATTTGGGCTCTTTCCATAGTTTGACTAATGTTGATAATGCTGCTATGTGTGTATCCCTTCGAATCAGTATTTTTATATCCTTTGGGTAAATACATAGTAGTGCAATTGCTGGATCATAGGGTAGTTCTATTTTTAACTTTTTGAGGAAGCTCCATACTGTTTTCCACAATGGCTGCACCAGTTTGCATTCCCACCAACAGTGTAAGAGGGTTCCTCTTTCTCCGAATCCTTGCCAACAACTGTTGTTTCCTGTGTTGTTAATTTTAGCCATTCTGACAGGTGTGAGGTGATATCTCATCATGGTTTTGATTTGTATTTCCCTGATGATGAGTGATGTTGAACATCTTTTCATGTGTCTGTTAGTCATCTGTATGCCTTCTTTGGAAAAATGTCTATTCATGTCTTCTGCCCATTTTTCAACTGGATTATTTGTTTTCTGGATGTTGTGTTTTATAAGTTCTTTATAAAACTAACCCCTTATCAGATATGTCATTTGCAAATATCTTCTCCCATTCCAAAGTTTGCCTTTTAGTTTTGTTGATTGTTTCCTTCGCTGTGCAGAAGCTTTTTATTTTGAAGAAGTCCCAAGAGTTTATTTTTGCTTTTGTTTCCCTTGCCTTGCTTGGGGCAGATGATCTTTTTTTTTTTTTTAATGTTATGTTAGTCACCATACAGTGCATCATTAGTTTTTTATGTAGTGTTCCATAATTCATTGTTTGCATATAACACCCAGCACTCCAAGCAATACATGCCCTCCTTAATACCCATCACTGGGCTAACCCATCCCTCCACCCTCCTCCCCTTTAAAACCCTCAGTTTGTTTCTTAGAGTCCATAGTCTCTCATGGTTCGTCTCCCTCTCTGATCCCCCCCCCTTCATTTTTCCCTTCCTTCTCCTAATGTCCTCCATGCTATTCCTTATGTTCCACAAATAAGTGAAACCACATGATAATTGACTTTCTCTGCTTGACTTATTTCACTTAACATAATCTCCTCCAGTCCCATCTATGTTGATGTAAAAGTTGGGTATTCATCCTTTCTGATGGCTGAGTAATATTCCATTGTATATATGGACCACATCTTCTTTATTCATTCATCTGTTGAAGGGCATCTCGACTCTTTCCACAGTTTGGCTATTGTGGATATTGCTGCTATGAACATTGGGGTGCATGTTGGGCCAAATGATCTTTGTTATAACTACTCAACTATGACATTGTAGTGGGAGAGCAGCCATAGATGATTTGTAAATGAAGGGGCATGACTGTGTGCCAATAAAACTTTATATACAAAAACAGGTGGTAGGCTGGATTTGATTCTCAGGCCATAGTTTGCCACCCCTGCTTTATTCCACCATCTCATTTAAATTTCTGTACAGCATGTACACTATGCAATTTTTCTTAATTTATTTGTTGTCCATCTCTCCCACGATAATATCAGCTCTCTGATGGCAAGAACTTGGCCTGTTTTAATCACTGTTGTATTGCAATGCCTAGAACACTGTCTGGCACACACTGGATGCTCAATAAATATTTGATGAAAGAGTGAATAAATACATTAATGAAAGAGTGCATGAAAAATATCCCAAAGAGAAAGACCTGATTCTCTGGAGAGAGTGAAATACCTGCTGTATTTTCTCCAGAAAATTCCCATCTACTGATTAATCTTCACTCCTTATTGTGAGCTGTCAGATGGAGAAGGCAGAGGGAAAAGATCTACAAATGAGTTGGTTTTTAAAATGGAGTAAATAATAATATAGGTGGAAAGTGGCTTTGGCTAAAACTGGGATGGTGGCCCATGAATAATTGCAGTTTAAGAAATACTACATCATGCTATAGAGCATCATATGTGAATTTACCTTCTGTGAATTAAATTATTCTTGCATGAGAAGGGGAGGGAAAGAGGATAGGAGGGAAACAGAGAAAAACAGAGAGGGAAGGAGAATGAGAGAATGAATTAAAAGAATGTGTCATCCTGCATACCTTCCCATACCTTTCTAAATTAGATACCCCAGAGTGAGCTTGAAATGGAAGATGGGTTCCTGTCTCACATTGAGGTCTTTCATCCATTTTGAGTTTATCTTTGTGTATGGTGTTAGAGAATGGTCGAGTTTCATTCTTCTGCATGTGGCTGCCCAATTTTCCCAGCACCATTTATTTTTTTTTTATTCTTATGTTAATCCCCATACATTACATCATTAGTTTTAGAT
>NW_027754022.1:0-301 GCF_054177405.1 Leptonychotes weddellii | reverse complement strand
CTAGAACTAATGATGTAATGTATGGGGATTAACATAAGAATAAAAATAAATAAATAAAAGCAGGACATGCTTGTCACTTCCAGTCTCAGGAGGAAAGCTTTTGTTATTGCACCATTAAATATATTTTTATTGTAGATTTTTTGGTAGACATTTTTGTTCAGGTTAATGATACCAAAGGTTTTTATCCTGAAGGTTGTGGAATCTAACTAAATGCTTTTTTAAAAAAATGTTTTATGATGATCATATTGTACTTTTTAAAAAAGTTTATTTTTGTGTGGTGAATAATGTTGATTTATTTTTC
>NW_027754021.1:0-301 GCF_054177405.1 Leptonychotes weddellii | reverse complement strand
CCGCCAGGTGTCCCTGTGACCTCTCCACCAGGTGCACCTGTGACCTCTCCGCCAGGTGCCCCTGTGACCTCTCCGCCAGGTACACCTGTGACCTCTCCGCCGGGTGTCCCTGTGACCTCCCCGCCAGGTGTCCCTGTGACCTCTCCACCAGGTGCACCTGTGACCTCTCCGCCAGGTACACCTGTGACCTCCCCGCCAGTTGTCCCTGTGACCTCCCGCCAGGTGTCCCTGTGACCTCTCCGCCAGGTGCACCAGTGACCTCCCGCCAGGTGCACAAGCCTGGTTAAAGGACCAGGTCAAC
>NW_027754020.1:0-301 GCF_054177405.1 Leptonychotes weddellii | reverse complement strand
TGGGGCACCTGTGTGGCTCAGTTGGTTAAGCGACTACCTTCGGCTCAGGTCATGATCCTGGAGTCCCTGGATCGAGTCCCACATCGGGCTCCCTGCTCGGCAGGGAGTCTGCTTCTCCCTCTGACCCTCCCCCCTCTCATGTGCTCTCTCTCTCATTCTCTCTCTCTCAAATAAATAAATAAAATCTTAAAAAAAAAAAAAGTCTACAAGAACCTTTACATTATTGTTACATTATCGTAATACTATATCATTATAATTATCATAAATATAGCATATTATAATAGTATATAAATCATAAATA
>NW_027754019.1:0-301 GCF_054177405.1 Leptonychotes weddellii | reverse complement strand
TTTTAATTTTGATGAAGTCCAACTTATTTTTTCTTTCATTGCCTGTGCTTTTGGTGTCATATCCATAAAATTATTGCCAAATCTAATGTTATGAGGATTTTCCCTAACGTTTTATTCTTAAGCTCTTAAGTTTAGGTCACTGATCAAAGTTTAGTTAATTTCTGTATTTATTTTAATTTTGTATTAATTTTGTATTTATGTATTTATTTTGTAAGGGCCCAATTCATTCTTCGGCATGTGGATATCCAGTTTTCCCAGCCCCATCTGTTAAAGACTTTCCTTTCCTTACTGAATGGCATCC
>NW_027754018.1:0-301 GCF_054177405.1 Leptonychotes weddellii | reverse complement strand
TTTTTTTTTTTAAAGATTTTATTTATTTATTTGACAGAGAGAGACATAGCGAGAGCAGGAACACAAGCAGGGGGAGTGGGAGAGGGAGAAGCAGGCTTCCCGCAGAGCAGGGAGCCCGATGTGGGACTCGATCCCAGGACCCTGGGATCATGACCTGAGCCGAAGGCAGACGCTTAACGACTGAGCCACCCAGGCGCCCGGTAGTCATCTTTTCTAACAAAATGTGTCTGGAATTCTCTCTCTGTCTGTCTGTCTCATTTTCTTATGTATATGTCAAAGCTACACAAAAGCAAAGTGGACA
>NW_027754017.1:0-301 GCF_054177405.1 Leptonychotes weddellii | reverse complement strand
AGCTCTCCCACCCCACTTGGGCCAGACGTGAACATATAGCAACTTGTTTAAAATAATATCTACTCACGACTAGGTGCGGGTCAAGCCTTGTGCTAAACTCTGGAATGACAGGGATAAAAGAGCTAACGTCTTTCTAAAGGAACTAAGAGTTAGGGGGGAGGAAAATGCACATGAATAGCTGTGGGCCTCAGCCTTCCTCGGGGCGGTGTGAGGGGCAGCTGGGGAGGGCTCTTCAGTGAGTGGACACAGCTGAGCCTTCCTGGTGCGAGAGGGAGGGGAGACCGAGGAAGGGCATTCCAGG
>NW_027754016.1:0-301 GCF_054177405.1 Leptonychotes weddellii | reverse complement strand
AAGAGGTATAAAACTTCTAATTTAGTTTCTATTTCTGAAATTTTTTTTTTCCTTCTAATTATTTCTTAAATTATGTAAGATCTTTCTCAATTTTGTCTCTCTGATCACATCATGAGTTTTTTTTTAATTCCAAAGTTTGTTTTCTATCATTTTATTAAGTTTCTGTAGTTTGTTTTGAAATACAAAGTCATTTTTTTTTAAATTTTTGGATGTGCTTTATTTACTATAGATAAGTCAATCTGCTCTTATTTTTATTTCATTTATAATATATTTGCATGGGCTTTACTATAGTCCTTTTTTT
>NW_027754015.1:0-301 GCF_054177405.1 Leptonychotes weddellii | reverse complement strand
GTAGTAATACAGTTCAAATGTGATTATAAGAACAGAAATGGTATCAGCCTGGGTTCAACTGCAGGAACAGAAACCACTCTATTTTAGCAGAAGATATTTCCTACAGGGAGTTAGGTGCTTACAAAGCTGAAGGTTGGACAAACAAGCTCTGGACTGGGCCTCTAGGAATAACTCTGAGAATGACGCTGCTGAACTAAGCATCCTTCCAGGAGAACTCATCCTGTGTCATAATAAGAAAGGGGAGCCATCAGAAGACTGCCATTGAATTACTCTTGCTTTGATCCAGGGATCAGTAAGTGGC
>NW_027754014.1:0-301 GCF_054177405.1 Leptonychotes weddellii | reverse complement strand
ATCAAGATATAGTAGTCAATCAATTCATCTATGTATTCATTTTCTCTGTCCTAAATGCCTCTTTTGTTTGCTTGCTACAATTATGAGCAGATCCTTGTCCTATGTAGTGAGGGTTGGAGATGGGAATGTGGAATCTAGAATGAGGAGGCATACAGATCCTGGTCCAGCCCTTGGAAGCTTTTAGACTATAAAGGAATTTTTTTTTTTTTATTCTTATGTTAATCCCCATACATTACATCATTAGTTCTAGATGAAGTGTTCCATGATTCATTGTTCATGCACAACACCCAGTGCTCCATGC
>NW_027754013.1:0-301 GCF_054177405.1 Leptonychotes weddellii | reverse complement strand
AAGATCCAGAAAGGATTTGTAATGATAAAAATTACAACAAATGATGCAAATTTAATTTCTTGACTTAGCAATTATTGCTTGAGTGGTATTATCTTAAAGGTGTTATCAAATAAGTTGATATTACATATAAACCATAAGTCAGTTAGAAAGTGGCTTTTTATCTGTAAGAGTGTGTTAGAAACAAACTTGGTTTGTATTTAAAATTCCAAAAATTTCCAGGTGAAAAGCAGGCATATTTTTCTCAGGTGGGAACATAATCTCCATGTTTCAAAAATTCTGGGGGAAGTCCTTCCATAGTAAA
>NW_027754012.1:0-4297 GCF_054177405.1 Leptonychotes weddellii | reverse complement strand
CTGATCATGCCTTTTAAGGAGCATTATTTGATCCTTAAAGTTGTTTTTAATTTTCACGTGTTGCCTTTTTAAACACTGGTGCTGCAGGTTGGAGTATCTCATAGGTACTGCTTCCTCTTTAGCTCCACTTTTATCTTGCCTTCCCAGCCCCAGTCCTTCTAGTACCATTCAATAGCTTTAAAATTTTTAGTGATCATCCTATGTCTTAAAGTCTAAAAGGTCAAGTCTTCAATATGCTTGAATAGACTATCTCTAGAAGAGTACCCAAGAAGTTGTAACAGTGGTTGTCAAAGGGTGGGGGAGGAGGGCTTATTGGGATAGGAGAGAGGCTGCTTTTCACAATGTAAATTTTGAAGTTTTCTATTATGTCTATGTACTGTGTATTTAAAAATTACATCAAAAATAAAAAGCACTGGGTGAGAGAGGGAACGGGGGAACAAACCTGGTCTTATCTGGCTCCATACCCTAGTTCCTTTTTTTGCACAATGCTTCCTGCATGTCTACTTTAGATATATGAGCTTGGATGAATAACTTATTCATTTAGGTCCTCATTATATTAGCTGAAAAGTAAGGTTGACTCTGTTGATTTCTAAAATTATGATAAATTATCAGTGTGCAATTAAATATTATATGCTAAAAATTGAACCCTATAGTTAACTCTACCAAGATACAGGAGAACAGCAATAATAGCCCATTAAATTTTAAAAGCAAATAAAATCTCACCTAAAATCTAGCTTTTCCTAAGCAACTCAGCCTGTTTCCTACTCCTCAATGTCCTGAACTCATTTTTGTTCCCATGCCTTTCCTTATTTGTGTTTATTATATTTGTTAACCCTCTTATGTTGTAAGTAAGAGACGCCCAACTCAATCCAACATAAGCAAGACATTTTCTACTTTTGTAAATGCAGATGCTTATTTGGGTGGTATAACAAACGAGGAAGGATAGGGAAAGAGCTGGCCTTATAGTTGACTGGATCCAGGGATTTATATAGGTTTAGGATTCTTCATTTCTCTCACAAGTCTCAGTTGCTATCTAAGGCTTCACCTCCTGACAGATCGAATGGTTACTAGGGGATCTTGAGGTTACATCCTTATAGGATTTCCTATAAATTGTTAATTAGCTTTTGAGTCTTGATAGGTTAAAGTTCAGTTTTTCTTTGAGGAGATGAGGGAAGCAAGAATATTGCCTACATGGTGTGATATGCTTTCTATCATATCACATTAGGGGACATAGAATGGTTATTTTTATGATAAAATTGATCTCCTTAAAGAAATGGCTATTACTAACATAAATGATCACATAAATGTATAAAAGACAAGAGACAAATCTCCTTTACAGAAAATTCCAAATAATTTATGTAGCTATTCCCCTTCCAGGAGAGGGAGCTTAACTCCTTCCACTCTTCTTGAGTATGGGTTGTGCTTGGTAACTTGCTCCCAAAGAGTAGAGTACAGAAAGAGGGAGGGAAATTAGTTTTACACTGTAGAAATCTGGGAAACACAACCTTGACCAGGTGATCAATATTAATATTATTAGTGATATATCATGTTGATAGCACATAACCTTGATACGATGTGATAAGAATGGCCTATACTTCTGTGGTTCCCAGCCCCCCATCCCAAATCACATAAACCCGGTCAAACCATGATAAAAACATCAGACAAATCCAAATTAAGGGCCACTCTACAAAATACCTGACCTGAATAACTCAAAACTTTCAAGGTCATCAAAAACTAAGTCTGAGAATTTGTCATGGACAGAGAAGGCTAAGGAGAAATGATAAATGTAATATATATCCTGGTTGGAATCTTGGAATAGGAAAAGAACATTAGGGGAAAACTAGTGTAATGTGAATGAAATGTAGAATCTAGTTATAGTATTGTATCAGTGTTGGTCCTTTAGTGGTAAAACATACTATAATAATATAAGATGTTATCAATAGGGGAAATGGGGTGAGCGATATGTGGAAACTGTCATCCAAAACTTTTCTGTAAATCTAAGAGTATTCTAAAGTTAAAAGTTTATTTAAAAATTTGATCAATGGGTTCAGATGTTGTCAACCATTATAAAGTTTCCCCTCAGAGTTGCACTCAGTGCCTTTTGTAGCTATTAATGATGATTTCCTTTATCCATTATTTTTTTAGAGTATGTTCTTCATTAAACTTAAATTTTTACTTCAAGAATACATGCATATAATAGTAATTGAATGGTAGAGGAGAGTTTATGAAACCAATAGTCTCCCAGCTATTTCCCTTCCCTTACTACTTTTGAAAAAATCTTTCTCATATTTCACGATTGACCTGCATCAAGCCATGGAAAAGTGTTTAGAGTTTTTCGGAACACACTGTGTTTTTTCATGCTACCTTGTCTACCTATGTATTCTTCTCTTCCATCTTTTTCAGTGGTGTCTTGTGAATGAATAGTTGTTAGTTCTTCTGAGAGAGGGAGCGAAGTCAGGAGCAATCTAAGTTGCCATCTAGGTGATGTCACTCTTCTGCCATCTTTATTTGCCTAAACTAATGCTTCAGAACTTGGCTAAAGAGTCATTTTTTTCTGGTCTCAGTTAGATGCCCAGAATATTCTGTATATACTTCATAGCACTCAACACTGTTATCATTGTTTCGCTTCTTTAGAATTTGAGTTCCGGGGCGCCTGGGTGGCTTAGTCGGTTAAGCGTCTGCCTTCGGCTCAGGTCATAATCCCAGGGTCCTGGGATCAAGCCCCGTATTTGGCTCCTGGCTCGGTGGGGAGCCTGCTTCTCCCTCTCCCTCTGCCTCTCTCCCTGCTCATGCTCTCTCTCTCTTGGTATCTCTGTGTCTCAAATGAATAAATAAAATCTTTAAAAAAAAAAAAAGAATTTGAGTTCCTGGAGGTCTGGGGCCATATCTCGTTGATTTAGTTTTCCTAATTCCTGTCGCATAGTAGGTAATGTAAATGGGGAAGTTGGTTGATGAATGAATGAATGTTCTCTCTTCTCACTGAAACCTTCTCTAGCCTTTCTGGGTCTCTTTCTCCCATATATTTTTACAACATAACAAGGGACATAGATTTTATTTCTTCTCTTAGTTCAAGCACATTGTTAGGGTCTTCTGCTTAGTGGAGTATTGCATGAAGTAGAATTGTGAGACTGCATCCTTATTCAGCAGCAAAAAATTTCACTATCGATTAATTACATTTGCCATTTATAAAAGAGGAAAAAGTGCGTGTCTTACAGGCACTTGCCATTTCTGACGTATATGGAAGAGTGCTTAATTACTGTATTTGTTACTATGTGTTAGTTTTGGTCTTTTTCAGTAGATTGTGAGTTCCATGAGAGTAGTCTATGTGTTGCATAAGGGCTTAGTAAATAAACATCTCAAGTTCAAGACTTGAGTCCACCAGAGTCTGTCCTAGTGGGGAGAAGAAGGTAGACTTACCCCATATATAATGGCATCTTTAATATAAGAGCTCATTTAAGAATGCCATTATTTAGATTTTCCCTTGAAATAAGTTCAGAGCATTCAAGTGTAGTGAAAGAGAAATCGCACATATAGATAGAGCATTTGAGGTTTGCATATTACCATGTATTAATGTATCTTAAAACTATAAAGCTGGGAAGCTGTTCTTCTAAAGGTGTCTTACAGTCCCTGGAAGTATGAAAGGAATTGTTGATCAAGCATTAATATTTGTCAGTTTACTCTATAAATGATGTATTCTTCACTTAGGAAATAGGGACTCAGTGGGAAGCTAGGTTTGTTTGCATTTTATTAAGAAGTATAATTTACGCACAATAGAATATACACGTCTTAAGTGTGAAATTTGATGAGGTTTCACACATAAATATACGACCCACATCCCTAACAAGGTAAAGAACATTTTCATCACTCCAGAAAGTTCCCTTCTACCCCATGCCAGTCCTTTTCTCATGTCATCCCCTGCCCCCCACAGGCAACCACTGTTGTAATTTCTGTCATCATAGATTAATTCTGCTTCTTTATTTGAAGTAAAGCGTACAGTATGTTATTCTCTGGTCTGGCTCTTTCCCTCCCAGAATGTTGCAGGTTCATTGATGTTGTGTGTACCAGTAGTTTTTTCCTTTTCATTGTTAAATTGTATTCCATGGTATGAATATATCGTAATGTGTTTATTTATTCTCCTGTTGATGGACATTTAGTTTGTTTCCATTTTTTGGACCATTAGGAATAAGGCTATTAGAACATTTTTTATGATCTCACTGAAGAGGAATTCTTAATCTCAGGAAACAAACTGAGGGTTGCTGGAGTGGTGGGGGGTGGGAGGGATGGGGTGGCTGGGTGA
>NW_027754011.1:0-14064 GCF_054177405.1 Leptonychotes weddellii | reverse complement strand
ATATGACCTCATGGATATGAGGAATTCTTAATCGTAGGAAACAAACTGAGGGTTGCTGGAGTGGTGGGGGGTGGGAGGGATGGGGTGACTGGGTGATAGACACTGGGGAGGGTATGTACTCTGGTAAGCACTGTGAGTTGTGCAAGACTGTTAAATCTCAGATCTGTACCTCTGAAACAAATAATGCAATATATGTTAACGAAAAAAAAAAAAGAAGAAGAAGGTAGCATGAGGGGAAGAATGAAGCGGGGGAAATCGGAGGGGTAGATGAACCATGAGAGACGATGGACTCTGAAAAACAAACTGAAGGTTCTAGAGGGGAGGAGCGTGGGAGGATGGGTTAGCCTGGTAATGGGTATTGAGGAGGGCACATTCTGAATGGAGCACTGGGTGTTATGCACAAACAATGAATCATGGAACACTACATCTAAAACTAATGATGTAATGTATGGGGATTAACATAAGAATAAAAAAAAAAATCTAGCAATGAGAGAAATTTTGGAAAAAAAAAAAAGAAATGGGCAGAAGATGGGGCGCATGGGTGGCTCAGTCGTTAAACGTCTGCCTTCGGCTTGGGTCATGATTCCAGGGTCCTGGGATCGAGCCCTGCATCGGGCTCCCTGCTCTGCAGGAGGCCTGGTTCTTTCTCTCCCACTCCCCCTGCTTGTGTTCCCTCTCTCGCTGTCTCTCTCTCTCTGGCAAATAAAATCTTTAAAAAAAAAAAATGGGCAGAAGACATGAACAGACATTTCTGCAAAGACGACATCCAAATGGCCAACAGACAGAGGAAAAAGTGCTCAACACCACTCAGCATCAGGGAAATCCAAATCAAAACCCCAATGAGATACCACCTCACACCAGTCAGAATGGCTACAATTAACAAGTTAGGAAATGACAGATGTTGGCGAGGCTATGGAGAAAGGGGAACCCTCCTACAATGTTGGTGGGAATGCAAGCTGGTGCACCCACTCTGGAAAACAGTATGGAGGTTCCTCAAAAAGTTGAAAACAGAGCTACCCTATGACCCAGCAATTGTACTGGGTATTTACACCAAAGATACAAATGTAGTGATCCAAAGGGGTACGTGCACCCCAATGTTTATAACAGCAATGTCCACAAATAGCCAAACTATGGAAAGAGCCTAGATGTCCATGAACAGATGAATGGATAAAGAAGATGTAGTATATATATATATGCAGCCATCAAAAAATGAAATCTTCCCATTTGCAATGACATGGATGGAACTAGAGGGTATTATGCTAAGCAAAATAAGTCAATCAGAGAAAAACAAGTATCATATGATCTCACTGATATGAGGAATTAGAGAAATAAGACAGAGGATCATAGGGGAAGGGAGGGAAAAATGAAACAAGATGAAACCAAAGAGGGAGACAAACCATAAGGGACTCTTAATTTCAGGAAACAAACTGAGGGTTGCTGGAGTAGAAAGAGGTGAGAGGGATGGGTTGGCTGGGTGATGGACATCGGGGAGGGTAAGTACCATGGTGAGCGCTGTGAACTGTGTAAGACTGATGAATCACAGACCTGTACCCCTGAAACAAATAATACATTATATGTTAATAAAAAAATAAAATAAATAAATTACAAAAAATTAAAAATGGGCAAAGAAACTGAATAGACATTTTTCCAAAGAAAATATACAAATGGGCAACAGGTAGCTGAAAAGGTGCTCAACATCACTCATCATCAGAGAAACACAAATCAAAACCACAGTGAAATATCACCTCATACCACTTAGAATGGCTGTTATCAAAAAGACAAGAGATAACAAACATTGGCAAGGTTGTGGAGAAAAGGGAACCCTCATGCACTGTTGGGAATGTAAATGGGTACAGCTATTATGGAAATCAAAGTAAGGAGGTTCCTCAAAAAATTAAAAATGGAACTATCATATGATCCTGCAATCCTACTTCTGGGTATTTATCTGAAGGAAATGAAATCACCATCTTGAAGAGATATATGCACCTCGATGCTTACTGCAGCATTATTTACAATAGCCAAGGCATGGAAACAACCTAAGTATCCAGAGACAGATGAAAGAATAAAGAAAATGTGGTATGTATATGAGTATATGTGCGTGTACACACACACACACACACACACACACTAGAATATTACTCATTCATTGATTCATTGAAAAGAAGACAATCCTGACATGCAACACAGAGGAACTTTGAGGACATTATGCTAAGTGAAACAAGTCAGACAGAGAAAGACAAATACTGTATGATCTCACTTTTATGTGGAATGTAAGAAAACCAAACTCATAGAAACACAGATCAGATTGGTGGTTGCCAGGAGCAGTGGAAATGGGTGAAAGTGGTCAAAGGGTACAAACTTCCAGTTATAAGATGAATAAGTCCTGGGGATTAAGTACAGCATGGTGACTATAGTTCACAATACTGTCGTATATCCTTAGAAGTTGCTAAGAGAGTATGTCCAAAGTTCTCATTACACACACACACACATATACACTCAAAATAGTAACCATGTGGGATGATGGGTGTGTTAACCACCTTATTGTGGTTATCATTTCGCAACATATCCACACATCATTGTATACTTTATTTTTTTTTTTTTTAAGATTTTTATTTATTTATTTTGAGACAGAGAGAATGAGAGACAGAGAGCATGAGAGGGAGGAGGGTCAGAGGGAGATGCAGACTCCCTGCCGAGCAGGGAGCCTGATGCGGGACTCGATCCCGGGACTCCAGGATCATGACCTGAGCCGAAGGCAGTCGCTTAACCAACTGAGCCACCCAGGCGCCCCATCATTGTATACTTTAAACTTACATGATGTTATATGCCAACTACCTCTAAAGAAAAAGAAAAAAGAAATTGAAGAAGACATATATAAATGGAAACATACCCCATGTTCATGGATCAGAAGACACTGCTAAAATGTTGATACTATCCAAAATGATCTTCAGATTCAAAGCAATCTCTATCAAAATCCCAATGACTTTTTGCATTATTTAAAAAAAAATCCATCCTAAAATTATGGAAAATCCTACAATATGAAACCTCATAGGGCCCAGAATGGCCAAAAATATCTTAAAAAGGTAGAATAAAGGAGGACTCACACTCACCATTTCAAAATCTACTACAAAGCTCCTACAAAACAGTGTGGTACTGGCATAAAGACAGACATACAGACCAATGAAATAAAGAGCCCAGAAATAAAGAGCCCAGAAATAAACCCCCAGATACACTGTCACCATGGACTTAACTGTGTCATTCCCCCTCCATTCAAATGTTGAAGGCCTAACAGTCCATATGATTTTATTGTAAATAGGGCCTTTAACGAAGTGATTAAGGTTAAACAAGGTCATAAGTGTAGAGCCCTGATCTCAGTTAGAATTGGCACTCTTAAAAGAAAAGGAAGAGACACCAGAGCTCTTTCTCTGCCATGTGAGGATACAGCAAGGAGGCAGGAGTATGCAAGCCAGGAAAACAGCTCTCACCAGAAGCCAACTATGCAGGCACCCTGACCTTGGATTTCCAGCCTCTAGAACTGTGAGAAGATAAATCTCTACTGTTTAAGCCACCCAGTCTATATGATATTTTGTTAAATGTATTTTACAACTAAAAAAATTTTTTTGAAGGAATTCAGAACTTGATGATTTTGAAAATTTGCAGCCTCTCCAGATTTAAAAGATGCTAACATTAAGAAATAACTTCTAAGAAAAGTTCATACAGTAGCACTGCCAGGGGAACCCTGGTCTAAAGGTGAAACCAAGGATATGACTAAAAACTTGTTAGACTACGGAAGATAAAAGGTGCTACCTTCAAAGTACTACGCAGAGTCACACAAAGGGCCTTTTTAAAAGATTAAGGGTATGCCTCACAGATCGGCTCAAACAATAGGGTCTCTAAGAAGCTCAAGAGCTTTATCCTACTGACATCTAGGAGCCTAAGATAAAGAAGGACTCATCTAGAATAGTTTTCTGGTTGTGACTTTTATATAATGGAGCGGACCCTAATGAGATTCACAGGGGGCCCACAAATTTTTTCAAGAATTTTATCAGCAAGAACTCTGCCAGCTTGAACTGAAAGGGACCAAATGAAAAGTACAGTAAAAAAATTTTTTTAAAAGCCATGAGACTCCCTCAAATTCTACTGGCAAGAAAAGCAGGCTGAAACAACTTCTGGACTCTAACACAATACTTCTCTTAAAAAAGAAAGGATAACTCTGAGGGTAAAACTAGGGGCCCAGATAGCAGATCCAAAAACCCATGAAGAATCATTCCTAGGTATTCAGACCTAATCAAAGAACTTCTAACATTGGCCCAACTGGATTTCAGAATTGCAATGGACCAGAGACTCTTCCGTGTCTCCCATATACCCCCTTTTTAAACAAAAGTGTCTATAGTGGTTATCCTATGCCTTCCTCACTATTCTACATTTGTGTGGGTAGAGAGGAGTTTTACAGATGGAAAAGCACTGCCAAAAGTTGTATTGAAGAAACTATACCTGAGGACCCTCATCTACAACTGGATGTGATTTTAGATAAGATTGTGAACTGTGAGCTGATGCTGTAAACTGGGTGAGACTCTGGGGGATTTTGGAGGGGGATGAGTGTATTTTGCATATGCCAGGGACAGCAGTTGTTGAGGACATAAAGAAGACTATAATAAATAGCCTCTAAAATAGTCCCAATGATCCGTGTTTTTTTTTTTTTTTAAGATTTTATTTTTGTGAGAGGGAGAGGGAGAAAGAGAGAGAGAGCACACACACGAGTGGAGGAAGGGGCAGAGGGAGAAGCAGACTCCCTGCTGAGCAGAGAGCCCGATGTGGGACTCAATCCCGGGACCCTGGGATCATGACCCTGATCCCTGCTTTCTTGTGTTTATACCCTTGTATAATCCTCTCCTTGAATGTAGGCTGTCCCTAGTGACTCTCTTCTAATCAAAAGACTGTGGCAAAGTAATGATATGTCATTTCTGAGATTAAGTTACAAAAGGACTCTAGCTGCCATCTTGATCACTCTCTTGCTTTCTCCCTCACTCACTCTGAGGAACACCAACTACCATGTTGTAAGTTGCCCCGTGGAGAGGCATATCTGGCAAGGAGATGATATTTCTAGCCAAAAGGCAGTGAGAACTTGAGGCCTCCTGAGAGCCAGGTGAGTAAGTTGGAAGCAGATCTTCCCCCAGTTGAGCCTTAAGAAAACTCCAATCCTGGCTGACACCTTAACTGCCACCTTGTGAGAAACCCAGAGAACACAAATATACTGTTTCTGGATTCCTGATCCACAGAAACTATGAAATAATAAATGTTGCTTAATTATGCTAAATTCAGTGGTAATTGGTTATAGAGCAAAAGATAACTAATACACAAAGAAGATCTGATAATTAGTAATATTTATGTTCAATACATATCTAATATACATGTGCTATTTATATACATACATACATAATGTATCATCTTTTTAAGAACCTTGGAACATTCACAAAAGTTAATCATATATTACCCCTCAAAAAAAATCAATAAATTCCAAGATGTAGAAATCATACAGATAAAATTCTCCAATTAAATAGGGAAAAACACCCTAGAAATATTTTTACAACTTTAACAACTTTTGGAACAAAAAGGAAATCAAAACCAAGATTACACAATTCTTTAAAAAAATAAAAAAGACAAGAGGAGAGCATATATATAACCATATAGGATAACCACAGTGCTCAGAAAAAAATACATAAACTTAATAATTTATGTTAATTTCTTCACATAAAAGTTTAAGTTCCCAGTTCAAGAAATTGGAGTGCCAACATACCATTTAGCTAACAAGTTAGTCTAAACAAGAAAAAAGGTAGAAAATATAAATGCAAAAACTAAAAATGAGGAAACATTCTGTAATATATGTAAGTCAGGTCAATATGCTGTGCACCTTAAACTTACACAGTGTTGTATATCAATTATAACTCAATAAAACTGAAAGAAATGGAAAAATATAAAATTATAACAGATTACTGTGTTTAATTCTATTTATTGAAAGTATTATTGAAATGAATCATGTTTTAGGAAAATATAAATCATAAAAATGTACTTCCAGAGGACAGAGCAAATTTTAACTGATTAAGTACCATAGAAAAAAACATTCTTTTGTTTTATGTAGATAGAAGCGTTTTCTTTTTTTTAAATTTAAATTCAACTAGCTAATGTACAGTACAGTATTAGTTTCTGATATAATGTTCAATGATTCATTAGTTGCGTATAACACCCAGTGCTCATCACATCACATGTCCTCCTTATTGCCCATCACCGAATCACTCCATCCCCCCACCTCCCTTTTTTTAACTACCAAAGAGCTACCCTTCCCCCCAAAACATACTACACCAAGAAGTTTTCAGTAGTTCACTTTCCATAACTGAAACAACCTGAAAACTAGCAAAACAGCTCTTCTATAGCTAAAGATATAAAGAAAAAGCCACACAGAGAAGGACGGGAAGGGGAGAGATGAAGTCGGGAACCAAACTCCTGTCATTGGTGACCCAAATATCACAGGAGTGAGGGGATCAAGCCCTACATCAAGAACACCCAACCCTGGGGATCTGTACTGGGAAGAGGAGCCCCTATAACATCCGGCTTTGAAAACCAGCAGGGCTTAATTCCAGGAGAGCAGGAGGGTTATAGGAAACTGAGACTCTACTCTTAAAGCACCAGGGCACCATACCTTGCTATGACCCAGAGCAGAGGCAGCAGTTTGAAAAGCACCTAGGTTATTCCTGAAGGAGACTTATTTACTAATTACAGGGCAGGTGCCTGAGAGGCAGAAATCTGTAGGAACTTTCTCTAGGAATAGAAATGCTGGCTGGCAACTATTTTTTTTTCTCCCCTCCTTTAGTCTAGCTGATTGGATTCTGAAGGGAGCCAGTTCTGACGTATATCTAACTTGCTAGCACTGTTCACCCTTCCCTGTCATTTCCATGCAAACCCACCCTACCCAACTTGCCCACTTTGGCAGGCACCCCTCCAAAGTGGCTCCTGCCCCACCACACCTGGAAGGTAGCTGTGATCAGGATTAGCATCCCCCCCAAAAGCAGCTCCCACCCCACCACAATCAGCAGGCATCCTCAGCCAGAATGCACACCCTTCCAAAGCAACTCCCGCCCTAGAAAGGTGGGGGGTCAAGCCCCACCCACCAGCAGACCCACAGCAGTTGAAACCAGGCCTCTCAGGTAGCTGTCCTGGGGGCTAATCCCATCCACCAGGACACCAGCAGCAGGACCTCCCAGCCAAATGCACCAGGGACCAGTGCTGCCCACCCCCCAGTGTGTCCACAGTAGTCTTGGCAGGTCATTGCAGCCAACTGGGCTGGGGGCCAGTCCTGCCCACCAGTGCACCCTCAGCAGTCACAGCCCAGTCATAAGAGGAGGGCAAACACAGTCCACATAGGGGATACCACTGGAATGTGTGGTTCTGGTGACCTGGGAAGATTAAGCTTCTGGGTTCCCACAGGACACCTCTATGCAAGGCCACTACTTTCAAGACCAGTAAACATAGCTGACCTACCTAATACCAAGAAACAAACACAGAGAATCAGACAAAATGAAAAGACAGAAGAATATGTTCCAAACAAAAGAACAAGACAAAACCTCAGAAAAAGAACTAAATAAAATAAAAATAAACAACCTACCTGATAAAGAGTTCTCAAGAATAGTCATAAAAATGTTCACTGGACTTGGGAGAAGAGTGGATAAACTCAGTGAGAACTTCAGCAAAAAATTAGAAAATATTTAAAAAAACAAAGTTGAATACAGTAACTGAAATGAAAAATATACTAAAGGGAATCAACAGCAGATTAGAAAATGAAGAAGAATGGATCAGTGATCTGGAAGAAAGAATAGTGAAAACCATCCAAACTGAACAGCCAAAAGAAAAAAGAATTAAAAAGTAAGGATAGGTTAAGAGACCTCTGGGACAACATCAAGTGTACTAATATTCACATTATAGAAATCTCAGATGGAGATGAGAGAAAGGGCAGAAAACTTGTTTGAAGAAATAATAGCTGAACACACCCCTAACTTGGAGAAGGAAATAGATACCCAGGTCCAGAAAACACAGAAGAGCCCCCAAAAAGATGAGCCCAAGAACAGAAAATAGTTAAAATGTCAAAAAATAAAGAGGTAATCTTAACAGCAGCAAGAGAAAAGTAACTAGTTACATACAATGGAAACCCCTTAAACTATCAGCTGATTTTTCAGCAGAAACTCTGTAGGCCTGATGGGAATGACACAATATATTCAGAGTGCTAAAAAGGAAAAAACCTAAACCAAGTACACTCTACCCAGCAAGGTTATCATTCACATTTGAAGGAGAGATGAAGAGTTTCTCAGACAAATGAAACTTAAAAGAATTCATCACCACTAAAGTGATTTAAAAGAAATGTTAAAGGGACTTCTTCAGACAGAAAAGAAAGGGCCATAACTAAAAATAAGAAAATTATAAAAGGAAAACATTTAAGTGGTTAAAGCAAACAAAGTAGGTGTAAGTTAATCATTTATAAAGCTAGTATGAAGGTTGAAAGACTAAAGTAAAATCAATTATATTTATAATAATTAGGGTATACACAAAATAAAAAATAAAACATCAAATACATAAAATGTGGAGGGAAGAGTGGTGCTTTAAAGAATGTGAACTTAAGTAACCATCAACTTAAAATAGACTGCCATATATATTAATGTATATGCATATATATATAGCACACACACTATGTACACATATACATATACACACACGTACATATAGAACTATATATAGGATAGGACTTGATTGTAACCACAAACCAAAAACCTCTATCAGATACACAAAAAGTGAAAGTAATCCAAGCATAGCAGCAAAGAAAATCATCAAATCACAAGGGAAGAGAGCAAGAGAAGAAAGCAACAGAGAAAAATACAAAACAACCAGAAAACAATGAACAAAATGGAAATAAGCAAATACCTAACAAAAATTACTTGAAATGTAAATGGACTAAATGTTCCAACCAAAGACACAGGGTGAATGAATGGATAATAGATCAAGACCCATCTATATGCTGCCTACAAGAGACTCACTTCAGACTTAAGGCCACAATGAAAGTGAAGAGATGGAAAAAAAAAAACATTCCATTCAAATGGAATGAGAAAAAAAAGCTGAGGTAGAATAGTTACAGCAGAAAAAATAAACTTTAAAACAAAGACTGTAACAAGAGACAAAGAAGGGCATTACATAATGATAAAGGGATCAATCCAACAAGAAGATATAATAATTGAAAATATCTATGCACCCAAAAAAGGAGCACTTAAATGTTTAAAGCAAATATTAGCAGAAATAAAGAGAGAAATTTATGATAATACAATAATAGTAGGGGACTTTAACACACCACTTACATCAATGGTTAGAACATCAAGAAAATCAATAAGCAAACTGTTTTTGAATGATACATCCGACCAGATGGACCAAGGTATTTACAGAACATTCCATCCCAAAACAATAGAATACATATTCTTTTCAAGTGTACATGGAATATTCTCCAGGACAGACCACATGGTAGGCCACAAAACAAGTCTCAATAAATTTAAAAAGACAGAAATCATATCAAGCATCTTTTCCAACCACAGGGTATAAAACTAGAAATCAATTATGGGGAAAAAAATGGTAAAACACAAACACATGGAGGCTAAATAACATACTACTAAACTAACGGGTCAATGTAAAGAAATCAAAGTGGAAATCAAAAAACACATGGAGAGGGGTGCCTGGGTGGCTCAGTCAGGTGAGTGTCTGCCTTCAGCTCAGGTCATGATCATGGGGTCCTGGGATCAAGTCCCACATCAGGCTCCCTGCTCAGCGGTGCCTGTTTCTCCCTCTCCCTCTGCCTGCTGCTTCCTCTGCTTGTGCCCTCTCTCTAGGTCAAATAAATAAAGTATTAAAAAAAACACACACACACGGAGACAAATACAAAATGGAAACACAATGGTTCAAAATCCCTGGGATGCAGCAAAAGCAGTTCTGAGGCAAGTTTATAGTGATATAGGCCCACCTCAAGAAACAAAACAAAACAAAAAAAATATCAAGCAATCTAACCTTACACCTAAAGGAACTAGAAAAAAATAAACCACAAAATTAGAAGCAAGGAAGTAATAAAGATTAGAGTGGAAATAAATCAAATGGAGAGTGAAAAAACAACAGAAAAAATCAATGAAATGAATAGCTGTTTTTTAAATTAATAAACCTTTACCAAGACTCATCGAGGAAAAGAGAGGACTCATATTCTGAAATGTAAGAGAAATTACAGCTGGCATCACATAAATGCAAAGGGTTGTAAGAACTACTATGAAAAATAATATGCCAACAAACTGGGCAACCTAGAAGAAATGTATACGTTCCTAGAAACATACACTCTTCCAAGACTGAACCAGAAAGAAATAGAAAACCTAAGCAAACTGCATACTAGTAATGAAATTCCATCAGTAATCAAAAAAAATCCCAACAAACAAGGGTCCAGGACCAGATGGCTTCATAAATAACTTTTACCAGATGTTTCAAATAGAGTTAACACCTACTGTTCTCAAACTCTTCCAAAAAATTAAAGAGAAAGGAATGCTTCCAAATTCATTCTACAAGCCCAGCATTACCTGATCCCAAAATCAAAGACACTACAAAAAGGAAAATTACAGCCCAATATTACTGACAAACACAAATATAAAAGTCCTCAAGGAAGTATTAGCAAACTGAATTCAACAATACATTAAACGATCTTACATCATGATCAGGTGGGATTTACTCCAGGGTGCAAAAATGGCTCAATATCAGCAAATCGATCAATGTGATATACAACATTAACAAAATGAAAGATAATAATCCTATGATAATCTCAATAGATGGAAAAAAATCTGACAAAATTCAACATCCATTCATGATAAAAACTCTCAATAAGGTGAGTACACAGGGAACATACCTCAACATAATAAAGGCCGTGTATGATAAAACCACAGCTAACATCACATTCAATGGTGAAAAGCTAAAAGCTTTTCCTCTAAGATCAGAAAAGACAAGGATGTCCATTCTTGCCACTTTTATTTAACATAGTACTGGATGTCCTACCTATGGTGATCAGATAAGAAAAAATAAAGAGTATCCAAATTGGTAAGGAAGAAGTAAAACTCACTATTTGTAGATGACATGATACTATATATAAAATACCCTAAAAACTCCACCAAAAAACTATTGGAACTAATAAATCAATTCATTAAAATTGGAGGATGCAAAATTAATATACAGAAATTTGTTGTATTTCTATACACTAATGAACTAGCAGAAAGAAAAATTAAGGAAGTAGTCCCATTTACAATTACATCAAAAAGAATAAAATAACTAGGAATAAATTTAGCCAAGGAGGCAAAAAAACTTGTCAGTTGAAAAATATAAGACACTGATGAAAGAAACTGAATGACACAAATAAGAGGAAAAATATACTGTGCTCATAGACTAGAATAATTAATATAGTCAAAATCTCTGTATTGCACAAAGAACCTATAGATTTAATGCAATCTTTATCAAAATAGCAATAGTATTTTTGGGGGCGCCTGGGTGGTGCAGTCAGTTAAGCGTCCAACTCTTGCTTTTGACTCAGGTCATGAGCTTGGGATCATGAGATCAAGCCCCACATCAGGCTCCATGTTCAGTGCAGAGTCTGCTTAAGACTCTCTCTCCCTCTCCCTTTGCCCCTCCCCATTCTCTAAAAATAAATAAATCTTTAAAAAAATATATCAATAATATTTTTGACAAAACTAGAACAAATAATCCTGTAATTTGTATGGAATCACAAAAGACCCTGAATGGCCAAAGCAATCTTGAGAAAGAACCAAGATGGAGGTATCACAATTCCAGATTTCAAACTATATTACAAAGCTATAGTAATCAAAGTAGTATGGTACTGGCACAAAAGTAGACACATAGATCAATGTAACAATGTAAACCCATGCTTATATGGTCAGTTAATCTATGACAAGGAAGGCAAGAATACACAATGTGGAAGAGACCATCTCTTCAATAAATGGTGCTGGGAAAATTGAAAGCTACGTGCAAAAGAATAAAACTGGGCCACTTTCTTACACCATACACAAAAATAAACTCAAAATGTATTAAAGACCCAAATGTGAGACCTGAAACCATAAAATTCCTAAAGGAAAACATAGGCAGTAAACTCAGACATCAGTTATACAACATTTTTCTAGGTAAGTCTTCTCAGGCAAGGGAAAGCAAAAATAAACTACTGGAACTACAACAAAATAAAGAGCTTTTGTACAGTGAAGGAAACCATCAAAAAACCAAAAAGGCAATCCATTGAATGGGATAAAGTATTTACAAATGATATATCCAATACAGGGTTAATATTCAAAATATATAAAGAACTCATGGGGGCACCTAGGTGGCTCAGTCGTTAAGTGTCTGACTCTTAATTTTGGCTCAGGTCATGATCTCAGGGTTGTGGGATCGAGCCCCGTGTTGGGCTCCATGCTCAGCGTAGAGTCTGCTTGAGATTCTTTCCCTCTCCCTCTGCCCCCCACTGCTCATGCATGCTCTCTCTCTCAAATAAATAAAATCTTAAAAAAAAAAAAAAAAGAAAAACAACTCAACACCAAAAAGAAAAAAAACAAAAACCTAATTTAAAAATGGGGAAAGGACCTGAATAGACATTTTTCCAAGAAAGACATAAAGACAGCCAACAGACACTTAAGATGCTCAATATCACTATTAACAAAGAAATGCAAATCAAAACCATAATGACATAACACCTAGCATCAGTCACAACAGCTAGTATCAAAAAAAAAAAAGGAAGGGAGGGAGGGAGGGAGAAAGAACAAGTATTGTCAAAAACACAGAGAAAAGGGAACCCTCAAGCATTGTTGGTGGAAATGTAAATTGGTGCAGCCACTATGGAAAACAGTATGAAGGGTTCTCAAAAAATTAAAAATATAAATACTAAGCAATCTGTAATTCCAATTTTGGGTATTTCCCCTAAGAAAATGGAAACACTAATTCAAAGAGATACACACACCTCTATGTTTATTGCAGTACTATTTACCATAGCCAATATATGGAAGCAACGTAAGTGTCCATCAAGAGATGAATGGATACAATGAATCATGGAATACTACATCAAAAACTAATGATGTACTGTATGGTGACTAACATAATAAAATAAAGAGATGAATGGATATAGAAAACGCAATACACACACACACACGCACATATGCACACATAATGGAATACTAATCAGCCATAAAAAAATGAGATCTTGCCATTTGCAACAACATGGTTGGACCTAGAGGACATTAAACTAAATACAATGATTTCTCTTATATGTGGAATTAAAAAAAAAGCAAACAACAACAAAAAAATAAAAACAGACTCATAAATACAGAAAATAAACTCATAGTTTCCAGAGAGGGTTTGGGGGATGGGTGATTTGGGTTAAGAGGATTAAGAGGAACAAACTTCCACTACAAAATAATTAAGTCACAGGAATGAAAAGTATGGCACAGGAAATATAGTCAATCATACTGTAATGACTTTGTAGGGTGACAGATGTGTAACTATACTTATCGTGGTGTTTTGTAATGTATACAAACCTTGAATCACCATGTTGTATACCTGGAACTAATAAAGTATTGTATGTCAATTATATTTGAATTAAATATTAATAAGTGATGATGATATAATTCTAAAAGAAACAAACAAACCAGCTTCTGGGATGATACTGGGACATGACAGATCAAACATTTGACCATAGGACATCTAGTGACCATATGTTCAGAACTACTGAACTCAAGTCATAAAGTTAAGTAGGCCCAGGCGCCTGGGTGGCTCAGTTGGTTAAGCGACTGCCTTCGGCTCAGGTCATGATCCTGGAGTCCCAGGATCGAGTCCCGCATCGGGCTCCCTGCTCGGCAGGGAGTCTGTTTCTCCCTCTGACCCTCCCCCCTCTCCTGCTCTCTCTCTCTCATTCTCTCTCTCAAATAAATAAATAAAATCTTTAAAAAAAAAAAAAAA
>NW_027754010.1:0-301 GCF_054177405.1 Leptonychotes weddellii | reverse complement strand
CAGGGGCGCCTGGGTGGCTCAGTCGTTAAGCGTCTGCCTCCGGCTCAGGTCATGGTCTCAGGGTCCTGGGATCGAGCCCCGCATCGGGCTCCCTGCTCAGCGGGAAGCCTGCTTCTCCCTCTCCCACTCCCCCTGCTTGTGTTCCCTCTCTCACTGTGTCTCTCTGTCAAATAAATAAATAAAATCTTTAAAAAAAAAATTAAAAAAAAAAAGAAAAGGTAATAACTACAGGGTTTTATTTTTCTTCTTCAGAAAACAGAAGTATTATTTCAAAGAACACTTGTGGAATATTATATAATGT
>NW_027754009.1:0-301 GCF_054177405.1 Leptonychotes weddellii | reverse complement strand
TAGCAGGCAGGTGTGCGCTCAGGTGGGGAGGGCCAGCGGATACAGTGGGCACCCATGGCATGTGCCTCCGCGCTGCGGACATTGGTGCGTTTGTCTGTTTTCCTCCCGATCTGTGCACCCCTTGAGGGCACGGCTGCCCCTTCCACCTCCTGTACCTGCAGCTCCTTTTCCAGCACTTAGCACACAGCTAATGCTTCGAATAGGTGTCTGAGGAACAGGTGTATCTGGTCCAACTCCTCGGTTTTACAGGATGCAGAGAGGTTGTGGCATGGCCAGAGCCGCTCTGCTAGCAACTTCTCAG
>NW_027754008.1:0-301 GCF_054177405.1 Leptonychotes weddellii | reverse complement strand
TCTCTTCCTTATGCTTATCACTGCTGCTCCCAAGGGGCCACCCCTCTCTCCTTGTCCCTGTTCCGGAGAAGTGGTTGATAAATCGCAGGACAAGTAGCAGGAAAAGGACACATGGAAGGAAACGAGTGAAGGCCCTAAATGAGAACAGCAGTGTTAGTGGCGGAGTATTGGCAATGGAGCGTTGATAGTGGAGCATTGATGATGGAGCGTTAGTGGAAGAGTGCTGATGTTGGGGCGTTGATGCCGAAGAGTTGATGATGGAGCACTGGTGGTGGAGCATCGGTGGTGGAGATTTGGTGGC
>NW_027754007.1:0-301 GCF_054177405.1 Leptonychotes weddellii | reverse complement strand
GAGGAAGGACATCTTCTTCTCATTCACACAAAGGCCGTGGCTCTGGCCCCAACCACAGAAGAATCTGCCCCCTCCGGGCCTCTCCGGGCTGTTAGAGTTCAGGACCCCACGGCCACCAGCCCTCCCCACTGGAAGTCCCTGGCCCATGTGGGGTTCCCCCCCACCCCTCTACTGCTCTGGGTAGCTTAGCTCTTCCCTCTCAAGCCCTTCTGTCACTTATTACCTGGACCTCACTGTCACAGTTCACCCCACTTGTCCCCCACATGCTTGTTTGGCACCTGCTTGGGCCAGGCCCGGGGCT
>NW_027754006.1:0-301 GCF_054177405.1 Leptonychotes weddellii | reverse complement strand
CCCACTTTATTATTTTGTGGTTGTTAGTGTTTACAATTATGATTCTGAGTCCAGAGTTGGTTGCTGAAGAGTCGAGAATATTTTCATTTCCTGGCTTAACACGAAATACATTGGGTATTGCCCTCAAATAAAGCCTTCTTACTGGCGTATGGCCCTATCCCAATTTTTTTCTCACCTCCCAACCAACCAACATCCAAGGTCCAGACATAATGAACAATTCGTTTTATGAAGGTGTTATGCTCTCTCTTGAGTATGAATCACACCAGTCTTTTCTCTCACTTGTAATTGTCCCACCCAATTC
>NW_027754005.1:0-301 GCF_054177405.1 Leptonychotes weddellii | reverse complement strand
GTTAGTTCGGTTGTTCAGAGCATGGTTCCCTCCACCTGTGGTACACCAAGCTGATCATATAAAAACCTTCTTTTTTATTTTATTTTTTTATTTTTATTTTTATTTTTTTTAAGATTTTATTCATTTATTTGAGAGAGAGAATGAGATAGAGCATGAGAGGGGGAAGGGTCAGAGGGAGAAGCAGACCCCCTGCTGAGCAGGGAGCCCGATACGGGACTCGATCCCGGGACTCCAGGATCACGACCTGAGCCGAAGGCAGTCGCTCAACCAACTGAGCCACCCAGGCGCCCCATAAAAACCT
>NW_027754004.1:0-301 GCF_054177405.1 Leptonychotes weddellii | reverse complement strand
TCCAGCACTGGGGCACAATGGGGACATTAACCCCAGCAGTTTTAGTGTCAGTCTCCTGTGGTCCTAATTGTGAAGCCTAGGATAGGCTGCTCAATACTCGTTGGATATGACCTCTAAATGATGACAAGATTGGCCAGGCCAAATACAACTGGAAAGCTGGACTTTTATAGACTGAGAGATTTTCTGAATATTTATAAGACGGTGTCTCCAATTAAACTTTCACCACTCCCATCGTTCAAATAGGAGCTGTTCCCTGGAAGACTCTTGAATAAACCTGTATATTTGACCCACCAGACTGCCA
>NW_027754003.1:0-301 GCF_054177405.1 Leptonychotes weddellii | reverse complement strand
CCCCAGCCAAGCCCTCTCCTATCCTGCTTGTCAGGGGCCTGGCATCCCCACTGGAGAAAGGCTTTTCTTGGTTCAAGGTGTTTCTCCAAGGGAGTCTGGGTGCAGCCGGTCCGCCTTAGGTAGGGTGACGCCCAGAGGTCAGGGACCACCTAATCTTTACTGGTGTTCTGGTTTTCAGCTGTGAAAACTGGCTCAGAAGCACCAAGTCCCTTTCTCCAGGTCAGAGTTCATACAGGAATGTGGGTTCAAACCCAAAGTTGTCTCTGTGTTTTTGACCCTTTTCCAGGCTACCTCCTCATTG
>NW_027754002.1:0-301 GCF_054177405.1 Leptonychotes weddellii | reverse complement strand
AGAAGGGCTGAGAAAGAGAAGAAGCAAACATGACCCCAAGGTTTTTGGCTTGAGCCACTGGAAGGGTAGAGTTGTCTTCACGGAGACGAGAATGGGGTAGAGCAGGTTTCAGGCGGAATATGGGAGTTCAGTTTGGTCGTGTTAAATCTAGATATTTACCGAGTCCCGCTGCATTAGCAGGTAAGCATGTGAATCTGGCATTGAAGAAGGAAGTCTGGGCAAGAGACAGGGAGAGAGTGGGCGGGGGAGACTGCATTTGGAAGCTGACAGCACACAGGCTGCATTTAAAACCCCGAGACTG
>NW_027754001.1:0-301 GCF_054177405.1 Leptonychotes weddellii | reverse complement strand
GTGTGGAAGTCCGGAAGAGAGAGAGGCTGGCCTCCGAAGGGTGGGCACCAATCCAGGCCCGGCCCTCCTCTCAGCCAGCTCCGCTCACCCCTTCTCAGTGCAGGCCAGAGGAAGCAACAGCTGTTGTCCTGTGGGGAAGACAGGCAGAGGTCCACCTGGCACTGCTGGGATTTTCACAACGCCCGCCCCAGTGACTTTATTTTTTATTTTTATTTTTTTTAAAGGATAAACTCTTTTTTTTTTTTTTAAAGATTTTATTTATTTATTTGAGAGAGAGTGAGAGAGAGAAAGAGCACAAGAG
>NW_027754000.1:0-4297 GCF_054177405.1 Leptonychotes weddellii | reverse complement strand
TAATACGATGCAGTAAAATGCTGGAAATTCTGTAGTCTCCAGTGCAACCACATGTGCCTATCCTGAATCCTGCAAAATACAGGGAGAGTCACTGAAAGTAAAAAAAGGAGGTGACCAAAAAACCCTCAGTCCTTTTGCCTTCACATCTTCCTTGCAGGCTTGCACTGACCTTGTTTTCTCTAGAGATTTTTTTGTAATGATCACAGCTAATTCTGACTTCTAGGTTTGGGGAGAGGGGCATTTGTATCAATCCATCAATATACCTTCTTTTCTGATGCTACTTCTGAATCATATTGTGTCATCTGCTTAGCTGTCAGCTCTGTAGACCATGCTTAATTACCTAGATGTTACATGTGTTTTGTGGGTAAACACAATTTCCAGTTTAGTTGGATAATCTAATTGTGTCAAACACAAGTATCTAAATGGCCAATTACTTAGAAATGAAATAACACTGATTTACTTTTGTTCAGGGACTCCCTAAGTATCTAAAGTCTTTCATTTTCTGCCTGTCATCTTCCTTACACTGTTTAATATTTTGGAATAATTAGAGGACCATACTCAGGAACAGAACTACAGCATGCACTCCCATCTGTGTTGACTCAGAAATGGTGACAAGCAACCCATCCATGAAGAGTTAATTTGGGAAACCTTTGCTCCTGGGTTGAACAGAGATTTATTTGGTCCATGCAGATGGAAGATTAGGCTTTTCTCTTAATATCAAATCCTACTCAGATAAATTGTGGCTGATTTGTGAAGGGGTTACCAAGAGCAATTTTGAGATTTTATGTTTTCTGTGATATTTCTCAGCAAAGCAGATAAAATGTACTTCACAGAGCTGCCCCTGAGCACTTAAGGCCATTAATGCCTTCAGCAAGCATATGGTCACAGTGGAGAGGAAATTAGCCCCATGCCACATTTCCATTGCTGTTTGTATACTGTTGGACACAGTTCATTAGTGTGCCTTTCCTTCAAATCTATCTCTCTTAAAGAGGTTGTGTTTTGTGTTATCTTAATAGTCAATTATTTAGTATCCCCCAGTGACTGCCTTTCCAAGGATGAGTGCCTTCCTGTCTCCTTCCCCTCTAACATCGCCAATCTATAATTATCGTGTGCTGGATATTTCTCCCTAGATGTGCTACTGGCCTCTCATCCTCAACCAGTCTAAAGCAGAACTCCTATTTTATAAGAAGTCTCACAAAATGTGTTATTATTACTATTTTTAGAGACAGTTTTACCACAAAACTAATGAAGTGTATGTTTCCAGGCCCCTCACTTGCATAGGTCCCTTTCAAGGCCCTGGTGTTCATGTGCACATATATATAATAAAATTTAGAGAAGTAAAATAGTTTAACTACAATCTCTTGGGTCAGCTTTCCCTTTCCACACCACATTCTTTTCTGTCATACTTCCTTTCTTGGCAGATGGTGGTGGAATCGCCAAGGGCAATTTGGGGATCTGACTAAGGTGGAGTTAGGGATACATTTATTTTGTGTATAGTGGGATATATTTATGTAGTTCATAGTCACATGCATGTAGAGGTATGATTATTTGGGTCCATCTCAATGTCAGAACAGCTACCAGGAATACTCCTGCTGTCTGCTTGGCTGACTCAGAGGCAAAGAGACTAATGTCATTTGCTCAGATTATCCTGTACAACCAAGGAGCAGAAATATGTGGATAGTGGGGGAGACACAAGGTTTGGGATTACAGAGCTAGAAGCTGGGCTGTGAAAAATTCCTCCAGATCTTGCAAACCATATATGATAAAGAAATTGACGTTTTCCCAGTTTGACAGCAATCCTTAAAATTTACATGACAATTCAAAAAACAATTTGTAAAATGATTTTTTAAAAGCTGAACTACACTATCAGTAGTTAAAAAAAATAGAATGATCTATTTTCCATAGAAAATTATAATTGTTATATGAAGAGTTCACTTAAAATTAAACTAAAACTAAAAGAAAGTATGATAGAGATTTTTTTGTAGATT
This sequence comes from Leptonychotes weddellii, assembly GCF_054177405.1. Taxonomy (NCBI): domain Eukaryota; kingdom Metazoa; phylum Chordata; class Mammalia; order Carnivora; family Phocidae; genus Leptonychotes; species Leptonychotes weddellii. Next base: position 2,309 of record NW_027754000.1, on the reverse strand, counting down.
TTGTGATATTTGTGAATCATTAATCATAAAACTTAATTTGTTATAAAATATATTTCTCTCAAAAACGTAAATATTTATGTTTCTTAGTTTTATTCTCTTCCTTAAAGAGGGCCAGATCCCTAAAAGCTTGAATTTTAGGATCTATAAAACCTGGAGCCATCTATATTGTAAAATTATGGTTCTGTATTTTGTGTGTCTGCGTGTGTTGTTTTTTAATAGCCTTTAAAAAGTCTCAGCATTTTCCTATGGACACAATGCTTCTATTAATTATACTAATATCTATATATCTGTATCTATATCACTTTGCACTTTGTTAATATTTTGATTTTTAATTTTTAAATCATATGCCCAGTTCTCACAATTTTACCTGCTAAGAAATTTTCACATCTATACCCTCTCCCCCCATACTCCTATCTCATATCCATAGCTCATTTGCTCACCTCTGGATTATTTCAATAACCTGCTAATGGGACTCCCAATCATTAGGTTTTTTTTTTTTTTATTTTTAATTCTGATCACATCACTTTTCTGTTTAAAATCCTTCTTTTTTTTTTTTTTTTCTCCCCACATTGCCTACTGGTCACAGTCAGTATCCTTTAGTATGGCATTTAAGACCTTAGTTTATACAAATTTTAATTTACCCATGATCCCTGAGCCCCCAGGCATGAAATTTCCCATTGAACCCCTTCAGGGGACTTGTCATTTCTTAATGTAGCCTGTGTTCTCTCAGATTTATAACTATGTTCCATTTTTTTTTTCTGCACATGCCCTTGTTCAGCTATACTTCCAGATACATATTAAAGTGACTCTTCTGTAACAAATCCCTCTATGTACCACCCCCTCATCACCCCATACCTCTGTATAAGGTAAAATTGTTTTCCCCTCAACTCCCATAGCATTTTTCTTGACCTTGGCTAATAAAGATCAGCATGCTTTGCTGTTTGTTATTCTTATTTGCATTCACAATTTGTTTCTCTTCTTGAATTTTAAATTTCTCTGTGTTAGGGTTTGTAATCATTTCATTGCCTAGTTTTGTGCTAATTGTGGATGTCTAGCAATTATCTTCAGAGAGAATGTACACTACTTAACCATTTGGACATGTATAACAATTTAGTGTGGAAATAAGCAAAAAATAGTATCTTCCTTAAATCCCATAGGAAGGGATGTTTTCCCTCCCAGCTTTATTCAGGTAAAATTGACAAATAAAAATTATAGATATTTAGAATATAAAACATGATGATTTAATGTATATTTACGTTGTGAAATGGCTGCCCAATCAAGTTAATGAATACATCCATTACCTCATATAGTTACCTCTTTTGTGTGTGTGTCTATGAATACTTGAGATCTAATGTTTTAGCAAAATTAATGTATACAATACATTATTAACTATAATCATCGTGCTGTACATTAAGATCCCTGAAGTTATTTGTCTTATAATATTTTGACCAATATCTTCCCACCTTTTTCCAACCCCCCAGTCCCTGGCAGCCAGTGTCCTACTCTCTGCTTTTATGAGTTGGCTTTTTTAGATTTCGCATATCAGTGAGATCATACAATGTTTGTCATTCTGTGTCTGCCTCATTTCATTTAACATATGTCCTCTAGATTCATCGATGTTGTTGCAAATGCTAGGATTTCCTTCTTTCTTTAAGACTAAATAATATTCCTCTGTGTGTGTGTGTGTGTGTGTCACATTTTCTTTATGAATTCATCTGTTGAAAGACACAAGTTATGGGGGCGCCTGGGTGGCTCAGTCGTTAAGCGTCTGCCTTCGGCTCAGGTCATGATCCCAGGGTCCTGGGATCGAGCCCCACATTGGGCTCCCTGCTCAGCGGGAAGCCTGCTTCTCCCTCTCCCACTCCCCCTGCTTGTGTTCCTGCTCTCGCTCTCTCTCTCTGTCAAATAAATAAATAAAATCTTTAAAAAAAAAAAAAAAGAAAGACACAAGTTATTTCCAGGTCTTGGCTATTGTGAATACTACTTCAGTGGATATGAAAATGCAGTTATCTCGGAATCACCAATTCCATTTCCTTTGGATACACAACAAAAGTGAGATTGTTGGTTTACATGAAAACTATAAGGCATTGATGGAAGAATCTGAAGACACACATAAATGGAAACTTAAATGGGAAATATCCTGTATTTATGGATTAGAAGAGTTAATACTGTTAAATTTATATAGAAAATGTTTTTACTGCTAATAACAATATAGCTTTCTTTTTTTTAAAAAAAATGTTTTAGGGGCGCCTGGGTGGCTCAGATGGTTAAGCGTCTGCCTTCGGCTCAGGTCATGATCCCAGGGTCCT
>NW_027753999.1:0-301 GCF_054177405.1 Leptonychotes weddellii | reverse complement strand
TGCGGAAGCCATCAAGGCCCTGGGCGCCAAGCACTGTGCAAAGGGAGTGACCATATCCTTTCCGGCAGCCAGCCTGGCAGTGGCGTGTGGTGCTGGGGACCTCTCCTCTGACCCTTGGCGACTGCCCGGGCAGGCATCCTCTTGAACTAGGACTGCGCTGTTGGGGGCCTCTGCGAGCAGGTGTGTGGCGGGCCTGGCACCCAGTGCCATGACGCCCCGGTCCCCAGGCCATTTCCAGGTTGGCCCCGGGGACGCTTGCTGTGTGCAGGACACCCCAGGCCTGGAGCTCTGCTGGGCTGCC
>NW_027753998.1:0-301 GCF_054177405.1 Leptonychotes weddellii | reverse complement strand
ACCTTACTTATTAGAAAGAATAGCTAAAGCTAAAACCTGTATACTGCGTCTTCAATGTTTTGGTACAGACAATTTTATTTTGCTTTTAATTGTTAGTGTTCACACTACTCATAATGCCAAAATTTTATTGCTTTAATTTGTTCCAACCATTAATTAATTACAGGTAAAACCTATGAAAAACTTATTTATACCATTTACTCTTCTGTTGACAATGTTGTTAGCAGTGCCTGCCAATGCGGGTATCGCCTCGTGGTATGGTCCAGGGTTTCATGGTAAAAGAACCGCTTCTGGTGCAATTTAT
>NW_027753997.1:0-301 GCF_054177405.1 Leptonychotes weddellii | reverse complement strand
GTAGTAATACAGTTCAAATGTGATTATAAGAACAGAAATGGTATCAGCCTGGGTTCAACTGCAGGAACAGAAACCACTCTATTTTAGCAGAAGATATTTCCTACAGGGAGTTAGGTGCTTACAAAGCTGAAGGTTGGACAAACAAGCTCTGGACTGGGCCTCTAGGAATAACTCTGAGAATGACGCTGCTGAACTAAGCGTCCTTCCAGGAGAACTCATCCTGTGTCATAATAAGAAAGGGGAGCCATCAGAAGACTGCCATTGAATTACTCTTGCTTTGATCCAGGGATCAGTAAGTGGC
>NW_027753996.1:0-301 GCF_054177405.1 Leptonychotes weddellii | reverse complement strand
ATAATATTCTTTCCTTTGCCAAGTAATGTATTTCACGGCACTACATTCATCACTCTTGGTCTACTCCTCCTTCAAAGGTCCAGACTCTGTGGTTGCCAACAAGCAGGGTCCAGTGGGACCTCCTCCTTCTAGACGCTGGGGTGAGAGCTGTGCACACCTCCAGCCCTAAACAGACTCTTTCTAGTGCAGACCCACTGAATTCAGATGGGGCCTCCTCTTCTGTTCCTTAATGTCTCTTAGACACTCTGAACAAGCTATTCAAAGAGAAAAACCCCCCAAAACTGGCTCCTCCAATAACGAC
>NW_027753995.1:0-301 GCF_054177405.1 Leptonychotes weddellii | reverse complement strand
ATATATATATATGTATATATATGTATATACCACATCTTCTTTATCCATTCATCTGTCAGTGGACATCTCGGCTCTTTCCACAGTTCGGCTATTGTGGACATTGCTGCTATGAACATTCGGGGTGCATGTGCCCCTTCGGATCACTACATTTGTACCTTTGGGGTGAATACTTGGTAGTGAAACTGCTGGGTCATACGGTAGCTCAGTTTTTAACATCTTGAGGAATCTCCGTACTGTTTTCCAGAGTGGCTGCACCAGCTTGCATTCCCACCAACAGTGTAAGAGGGTTCCCTTTTCTCTG
>NW_027753994.1:0-301 GCF_054177405.1 Leptonychotes weddellii | reverse complement strand
TTCCCAGCTTGTCATCCCCAGAAGCATTTCCTGTCAGCAGAAGCCGTGTGTTGCAGGTGAGATGCTGGGTGGGGTTGGCTGTGGGCTGTGAGGCTCGGGGACAGGGTAGGATCCCAAGTGCCTCGCAGGTGGTGCGCAGACAAGCAATGGGATGGGAACCTGCTGCTGCTTGCTGTTGGGACTCTTGCTCTGGAACCTATTGTACCTGTGGCCCCCGTTGCTGACTGTTGGCGACTCAGAAGACCCTGCCTCTCCTTAGCCATCACTTGCTGTGAGCCAGGCTGCATGTGGGCACAGGGGA
>NW_027753993.1:0-301 GCF_054177405.1 Leptonychotes weddellii | reverse complement strand
TTTTTTTTTTTTTTAAAGATTTTATTTATTTATTTGAGAGAGAGAGAATGAGAGAGAGCACATGAGAGGGGGGAGGGTCAGAGGGAGAAGCAGACTCCCTGTTGAGCAGGGAGCCCGATGCGGGACTCGATCCAGGGACTCCAGGATCATGACCTGAGCCGAAGGCAGTCGCTTAACCAACTGAGCCACCCAGGCGCCCTATAATGCAATATTTCAAATGTAGAAAGTTGTAAACAATAGTACCATGAACTTCCATATACTCACCAGCTAGTTTCATCAAATGTTAGCATTTTGATGGCAC
>NW_027753992.1:0-301 GCF_054177405.1 Leptonychotes weddellii | reverse complement strand
ACTGAGAGATGGGATCAAAATTTCAGGCATCGCCTCTCTTAGCCGCAGCTCTGCAGTTCTCGATGTTTCCGTTGTTCCTTCGCCTGGTATGCATAGGTCATGACTTTTTTGCTTAAACTCTGTGATATTCACAGGTTACGACTTGAGGTTTACTTTAATTTGTCCATCCTCTTCGTTTTTTGACATTCCAGGTTTAGGGGGATTTTTGACATTTTTGATTTGTCCATCCTCTTCGTTTTTGTCCATCCTCTTCGTTTTTGTCCATCCTCTTTGTTTTTTGACATTCCAGGTTTAGGGTGAT
>NW_027753991.1:0-301 GCF_054177405.1 Leptonychotes weddellii | reverse complement strand
CAGTAATTTTCATTAATAAGATGTTGAGTTGCGTAGAGCTGAGACTCATTGTGTTTTCTTCATTGTCTACCTCTGACATTCTGACCTATCTTGTAGAAATATCCTACACTATCCTCTAGTCCTCCCATTGACATTTTATTTTGGCAATCTTATGTTTAATTTCTAAGAACTCTGCTACATTTTCTGGATTTTTTTTCCCCACTTTGCAGCATCCTATGTTTTAATTGGTAAATTTCCTCTTAGATGTAATTGAGGTTAAGAAATAGATTACCTTCATTGTGATCACTTGACTGATCTGATT
>NW_027753990.1:0-301 GCF_054177405.1 Leptonychotes weddellii | reverse complement strand
TTCCCAGCTTGTCATCCCCAGAAGCATTTCCTGTCAGCAGAAGCCGTGTGTTGCAGGTGAGATGCTGGGTGGGGTTGGCTGTGGGCTGTGAGGCTCGGGGACAGGGTAGGATCCCAAGTGCCTCGCAGGTGGTGCGCAGACAAGCAATGGGATGGGAACCTGCTGCTGCTTGCTGTTGGGACTCTTGCTCTGGAACCTAGTGTACCTGTGGCCCCCGTTGCTGACTGTTGGCGACTCAGAAGACCCTGCCTCTCCTTAGCCATCACTTGCTGTGAGCCAGGCTGCATGTGGGCACAGGGGA
>NW_027753989.1:0-4297 GCF_054177405.1 Leptonychotes weddellii | reverse complement strand
AAAAGAAGAAGAAGAAGGTAGCGGGAGGGGAGGAATGAAGCGGGGGAAATCGGAGGGGTGGACGAACCATGAGAGAAGATAGACTCTGAAAAACAAACTGAGGGTTCTAGTGGGGAGGGGGGTGGGAGGATGGGTTGGCCTGGTGGTGGGTATTGAGGAGGGCACGTTCTGCATGGAGCACTGGGTGTTGTGCACGAAAAATGAATCATGGAACACTTCATCTAGAACTAATGATGTAATGTATGGGGATTAACATAAGAATAAAAAAAAAAATAGTGACACCATCACATTGGCATTATAGAGTTCAGTGTAGTAGTAATGTGAAGAATGGACTGGGATTAAAAGTTATGTGCAGACCATAAGGAAACCCAGATTGCTCTGGAAGAGATTACATTAGCTTTTATTGTTGTGACAGAAGTGGGGAGGGAAGGAATAGGACAGATCTGGGAGATATTTAGGAAGTAGACTTAATGGAACTTGAATCCCCAGGAGAGAAGCCTAGGCTGTGTACCTGTAAATTTTGATAGAAAAAGGGGTACCAGATAAGATGACCATTAAGGAGCCCACAAGCATGGTAACAGAAAAATTAGAAGAGTATAGTTTTCTGGAAGGCAAAAGATGTAAGGATTTCAAGAAGGAAGAAGGGCTCAAAAGGGGGGAAATTTCTAGGAGTAGAGCAAATTGGGAGCGGAGAGTGATATGAATAGTTATTAGTCGTATTAATAAGAGAATTTTTGATGGTGTGATGGGAGCATAAGTCATATTAGAGTAGATTGCAGATGGAAAGGAAGATGAAAATAACAAATGTACAAAAAAATCTTTTAAGTTTGGCTTTTATACTTGCTGGAGAGGGTACAGTAATTGTGGAGGCCACTTTTAGGCAACAGGCTTGAACAATGGAAACTTGATCAAGGCAAAAGGGCCCACAGCAACCACCAAGCTGACTGCAAACGGGCTCATTAAATGACCCACCTCAAGATAATCATAGGCCCTAAGTGACCAATTACAACCAGGCAGAGTTCCTAAGATTACAAAAAAAAAGGGAAAATTCCATACATCCCCATACTCCTTCACTCTGCCCTATAACTGTGGACCCTCACCACCGCTTCATCACAGAATGTCTCTACTTTGCTGTCATTCCCACTGCTCCCTAAACTTCTGTCTCTTTTGTCCCTTATAATGTAGTCAATAAACTTCTATCTCTTTTGTTCTGCCTTGGGTGAGTTCTTTCACCTCCCATGCTGCTAACCTCTACCTGATCGGAGTGCTCCATATTTGGTGCCCCCCACCCCCATCTGTTCAGGATAGCCCACAATAACTACAAAAAGAAAAGGAGATATGAACATTATTTTGAATTAAAATTTATGTATATAGAGCTTGACATTTTCCCAATACTTTCCCCCAAAGTATATATAGAGATAATAATTTACAAAAGCCAACACAAATGGCCAGTAATAAGTCCTCATAAAGTTCTTTCTTTAAATTACATCATTTATAGGTGTATTTTAGAGGACTTTAAGGTGGAAGAGAAATGCTGAACTGATTTCTTAAATTGGAAAGCTAGGGAGATTAATACTCAATTTAACTAAAATGTGACTTAAAAAAAAATAATGTACCCTGACTGAATATAGAATGGCTATGGGAATTTGGATGAGAGGTCTTTAGGATTTTGCTTACCTCATCCACAGAAGAACAGCTCAAAAATAGAGCCTGGTCATCTGCACCCATGTGGAGGTGGAGCAAAGTTTAAGTTCTCAGTGTCCTAGTGCTTGAATTTATAGCCACAATGAACTCTTGTTTCAGATCTCCTTGGTGCCAGTGGTGTTCATTGGGTCTGACACACCATTTCTACTGTTTATTGGTTTGTTTTGTCTTTACTATTCCATTTAGGAAATGTCGCAATATGAGTTACAATAGAAATGCACAGCGTATCATATATATGTTTAGTTTAAAAGTATAGGTCTTGTGTAAGTTACATAGTAGCCTCCAAAGCACTAAACTGGAGCAGGTAAGCAGCTGCATCAAGTTAATTTAATCAAATTAGTTAACTCACATTAATAAAGAGGGACTGTCTTATTAAATTGTGTTATAATAACTCATGTTAACCATTGAAGTAGTTATTTCTATCTGAATGAGAACTAGAGTTGAATTAGCAACAATGGGTTTTGTTTTGTTTTGTTTTGTTTTGTTTTAGGGTTTTAGATGCAAAACATTTTTCCCTATTGAAAATAATGGTAATTATCCTTGAGTATTAAAGGAATTCAACCTTTAACTATTATTTTCCATGAACAAATTCACCTTGTAGGCAGGGGAAAAAATGTCAAAGTTGCAATTTAGAGGGAATAAGAGTTTATATAAGATTCAAGTTTTTTAAAAAGTGTAGTATCTCTTTTGTTATAGAATACATAGAGGTCAATAAATAATGTGTTCTAGTGCAGAAACAATAACAAACTGCTTCCTATAAGAAACTGCTCATTTTATAATGAAGAACATTTTTTATCTGAAAATGTACCATTTGGTGGAATATACTGTCTCTAGAGCATAAAATGTTCCTCAGGCAAATGAATGTAGTCATTCAGCAAGTGTTAAAACAACGTTTCCTGAGTTCAGTTGAATGTTAAAACACTTTATGTCACTCATCCTAAATTTAGTGAAACTTGAAGACAGTTGATGTTTGGATTCAGATGATAAACATCTAGAATTTTTATTAGAAATCCAATAATGAATAGCCAAGAATAATTATGTAATGTGACTGGAATATTTTTATGTCTTCTGTTAATATTTAAATTCTGGCCCAAACATGTATTTAAGTGTTCATCAGTTCCTTAAGTCAGCAAGACACTTACTGCCAGGTTGTACTAAATAGCAAATAATTGCTACAGATGAATATATTCTACAATGTGCTTTTTTTTCAGTACTGTAGAAATGTACTACCAAGATCAGAACTCTGATATTTTGTATTAACCAGAGAAAAAAGTCAAATAGCGTTAGTTTATAGATAAAATCACCATCTTCTACTTGGAGTTTGCTTCAGGTTTTATAATGATTCTAATATTCTTGCTCTAATAATGAAATAGACCAAAAGGAGACATGCTTAACTAATTATAAATCTTACAGTATTTTTTATGGTAGATTCACTTTAAATTCTTCCATATTTTGCATTCAAAGGGCAAGGCTGTAATGCATTTTAATTGTAAAATGAGTATCTGTATAAGCCTCTCATCCCCAAACCTTAAAGTCCATTAGTAACCTCAAGGTAAGGACTGTTCCTTATTTCAGAAGATAAACTTGAATGAGCACTCTTGCAAGTTAATATCATGAGTGGGAGATTGTGGAAGGGCAGTATGTCTCCTAAGGTGACCGTCTCTACAGACACCGCTCCTTTCCCTGACTCTGCATCCTTACCTCCCTTACCCCCAAATAAATCCAGAGGGTTTATTTCCAAATCCAAGTTTTTACTAGGGCCTCTGATTCAGGTAAATGTCATGAAGACATCTTCAGATATCTATACCAGTGAAGTGACAAGGGAGATTCCATTTCCCCTGAAGGAGCAGTTTAATGGATCAGAATCTCTGCGGGTATTTATAGCACCTTTTTAAAAATTTGCCCCCTTTATATTAGCAGAGAAATGCTTTTGCTTAACTCAGATATAAAGGTTCTTATTTTCAAAATATGGAGGTGGGGGGAGCAGAGGGAATTCAGAACCAGAGGCAGTGGGATTCTGCATTGTGATCAAATTACTTTGTTATTCAACAATTAAATGGTTTTATATTTAAATTAAATTAATTACATTTAATTGTTACTCAGTCTTCCAGTCTCTAGATTATAAGTCTTTTGAGGGTAGGAATCTGTTTACTATTGTATCTTCAGTGCTTAGCACAGGAGTGTCAAGCAAAAATATTTGCCAAATGAGTGACTTCTCTTCATAGCCCTTATTATAACTATATAGATATAAGGTTTTTCAAGGGTTTTTTAGATTAACTTTATTCATAGTGACCACAATGCTAAAGATAATAATTCTACCAACTGCAATTTTATCTTAAAGAGTTGTGAGGGAAGATATCATGACACTCATAGGGTATTAATTATCACTGATGAACCCATAAGAGATGACACAGTATGACAGTTAAGAATAAAGCATTCAAGTAAGCGAAATAAGTCAATCAGAGAAAGACATGTATCATATGATCTCACTGATATGAGGAATTCTTAATCTCAGGAAACAAACTGAGGGTTCCTGGAGTGGTGGGGGGTGGGAGGAATGGGGTGGCTGGGTGGTAGACATTGGGGAGGGTAT
>NW_027753988.1:0-301 GCF_054177405.1 Leptonychotes weddellii | reverse complement strand
AAATTAACGGTTTCCTAATGTGATCCAGTACCCAGCCTTCTTTGGTCAGACTTTAAAACAAAACAGGATCCAGTCAAGGTATTTGCCTTTGGCTGTTTTTTTCCTTTGGTCTTATTAAGTCAAGAACAATTTTTTTTCATGACATTGACTTTTTTTTTTAAGATTTATTTATTTATTTATTTGAGAGCGAGAGCGCGCCAGGTGGGGAGGGGCAGAGGGGGACTTCAGCAGACTCGGCGCTCGGCGTGGAGCCCAACACAGGGCTCCATCTCAGCATCCTGAGATCACCACCCGAGGCAAA
>NW_027753987.1:0-301 GCF_054177405.1 Leptonychotes weddellii | reverse complement strand
TTTTAATTTTGATGAAGTCCAACTTATTTTTTCTTTCATTGCCTGTGCTTTTGGTGTCATATCCATAAAATTATTGCCAAATCTAATGTTATGAGGATTTTCCCTAACGTTTTATTCTTAAGCTCTTAAGTTTAGGTCACTGATCAAAGTTTAGTTAATTTCTGTATTTATTTTAATTTTGTATTAATTTTGTATTTATATATTTATTTTGTAAGGGCCCAATTCATTCTTCGGCATGTGGATATCCAGTTTTCCCAGCCCCATCTGTTAAAGACTTTCCTTTCCTTACTGAATGGCATCC
>NW_027753986.1:0-301 GCF_054177405.1 Leptonychotes weddellii | reverse complement strand
CAGGGCGCCTGGGTGGCTCAGTTGGTTAAGCGACTGCCTTCGGCTCAGGTCATGATCCTGGAGTCCCGGGATCGAGTCCCGCATCGGGCTCCCTGCTCGGCGGGGAGTCTGCTTCTCCCTCTGCCCCTCCCCCCTCTCATGTGCTCTCTCTCATTCTCTCTCTCTGAAATAAATAAATAAAATCTTTAAAAAAAAAAAAGAAATGATTCCAGCACCACAGTGGCCCGAAGTGGAAAAAGGGAGATCCAGAAAGAACCTAGATCCCCGCCACGCGCTGTACACAAAAACCAGCTCCAGAAGG
>NW_027753985.1:0-301 GCF_054177405.1 Leptonychotes weddellii | reverse complement strand
AAGAGGTATAAAACTTCTAATTTAGTTTCTATTTCTGAAATTTTTTTTTTCCTTCTAATTATTTCTTAAATTATGTAAGATCTTTCTCAATTTTGTCTCTCTGATCACATCATGAGTTTTTTTTTAATTCCAAAGTTTGTTTTCTATCATTTTATTAAGTTTCTGTAGTTTGTTTTGAAATACAAAGTCATTTTTTTTTTAATTTTTGGATGTGCTTTATTTACTATAGATAAGTCAATCTGCTCTTATTTTTATTTCATTTATAATATATTTGCATGGGCTTTACTATAGTCCTTTTTTT
>NW_027753984.1:0-301 GCF_054177405.1 Leptonychotes weddellii | reverse complement strand
CCTAGAACACATATTTCCTGGCTTACTTCAGTTCTTATTCTGGTGATTCATTCAGATTTCAAAAAGCGTTGGTCTAGGACAGATGTTGGCGATAGGCCCATCACTTGTGTTTGTAAATAAAGTTTTATTAGAACACAGACCCACCTATTTGTTTACATAACAGATATGGCTGCCTTCATGCTTCAAGAGCAGAGATGATGCAACATAGAGAGCCTATGGTCCACAAAGGCTGAAAATACTTTTCAGAAAAAGTTTGTGGACCTCCGGTCTAGGGCTTGGCAGGCCTGGGTTTTCTTTCTTT
>NW_027753983.1:0-301 GCF_054177405.1 Leptonychotes weddellii | reverse complement strand
AATTTGGATGCCTTTGATTTCTTTTTGTTGTCTGATTGCTATGGCTAGGACTTCTAATAGTATGTTGAATAGCAGTGGTGATAGTGGACATCCCTGCCGCTATCCTGACCTTAGGGGGAAAGCTCTCAGGTTTCCCCATTGAGAATGATATTTGCTGTGGGTTTTTCATTGATGGTTTTTATGATATTGAGGTATGTACCCTCTATACTTATACTCTGAAGAGTTTTGACCAAGAAAGGATGCTGTACTTTGTCAAATTTTGGAGCATGATAATCTGTTATTGACATGGCGGAGAGTAGTC
>NW_027753982.1:0-301 GCF_054177405.1 Leptonychotes weddellii | reverse complement strand
CTTCCATATATCCCCTGTCCCTATACCCACACAACCTCCTCCACTATCAACATCCGTTACCACAGTGGTACGCGTGTTACAATTTATGAACCTACAATGACACATCATTATCACCCCAAGTCCATAGTTTCCATTATGGTTCACTCATGGTGTTGTACTCTATGGGTATTAAGAAATGTATGACACAAATCTATAGTATGCAGAATAGTTTCACTGCCCTTAAAATCCTCTGTGCTCCAGCAAAAGAGTCAACAAAACCAAAAGACAACTGACAGAATGGGAGAAGATATTTACAAATGAC
>NW_027753981.1:0-301 GCF_054177405.1 Leptonychotes weddellii | reverse complement strand
TATGTGAGATAACTGTAATTTGCTGGAAAAGAGCCGCTGATGAATACGACTCAGAAAAATCTAATATGAATAAAAGTATTCAAAAGAAGGGGCACCTCAGTGGCTGAATTGGTTAAGCATCCAACTTGGGCTCAGGTCATGATCTCAGGGTCCTGGGATCGAGCCCAAGTCAGGCTCCTTGCTCAGCGGAAAGTCTGATTGTCCCTCTCCCTCTGCAGCTCCCTCCACCCATGCTCTCCCTCTCTCTCTCAAATAAATAAAAATCTTCTTTTAACTTTTTTTTAAGATTTTTATTTATTGG
>NW_027753980.1:0-301 GCF_054177405.1 Leptonychotes weddellii | reverse complement strand
ACCTCGCGCAGCCCCTCCTCTCTCCCCTCCCCCAGGCTCCCCAGGGAGGGGGTGCCAGGTCCTGACAAGCCAAGATGAGCCAAGGGTGTCCTGATACTTCCACAATGCTTCAACAGCTTGGTAATATTTATGGTCTTCGGACTGTAGATTTTGAACGTAGTATAGTATTCATGACTTTCTCCTTCCATTTCTCTTTTTTTTTTTTTTTTTTTTTTTAAAGATTTTTTATTTATTTATCTGAGAGAGAGAATGGGAGACAGAGAGCATGAGAGAGGGAGGATCAGAGGGAGAAGCAGACTCC
>NW_027753979.1:0-301 GCF_054177405.1 Leptonychotes weddellii | reverse complement strand
TTTTAAAGATTTTATTTATTTATTTGAGAAAGAGAGAGAGGGAGGGAGAACGAGGAGGGAGAGTGAGAAGGAGAAGCAGACTCCCCGCTGAGCAGAGAGCCCGATGTATGACTCGATCCCAGGACTCTGAGATCATGACCCAAGCCAAAGGAAGACACTTAACCGAGCCACCCAGGTGCCCTAGAAATGCAAATTCTTGGGCCTAATTACAGACCTAATGAACCAGAAACTCTGATTAGATGGCATTTAGGGGACGCCTGGGTGGCTCAGCAGGTTAAGTGTCCAACTCTTGGTTTTGGCT
>NW_027753978.1:0-4298 GCF_054177405.1 Leptonychotes weddellii | reverse complement strand
CTCATATCAGTGAGATCATATGATACGTGTCTTTCTCTGATTGACTTATTTCGCTTAGCATAATACCCTCTAGTTCCATCCATGTTGTTGCAAATGGAAAGATTTCTGGGTTTTTTTGATGGCTGCATAATATTCCATTGTATATATATACACCACATCTTCTTTATCCATTCATCTGTTGATGGACATCTTGGCTCTTTCCATAGTTTGGCTATTGTGGACATTGCTGCTATAAACATTGGGGTGCAGTACCCCTTCAGATCACTACATTTGTATCTTTGGGGTACCTGGTAGTGCAATTGCTGGGTCATATGATAGCTCTATTTTCAACTTTTTGAGGAACCTCCACACTGTTTCCAGAGTGGCTGCACCAGCTTGCATTCCCACCAGCAGTATAGGAGGGTTCCCCTTTCTCCACATCCTCACCAACATCTGTTGTTTCCTGACTTGTTAATTTTAGCCATTCTGACTGGTATGAGGTGGTATCTCATTGAGGTTTTGATTTGGATTTCCCTGATGCTGAGCGATGTTGAGCACTTTTTCATGTGTCTGTTGGGCATTTGGATGTCTTCTTTGGAAAAATGTCTGTTCATGTCTTCTGCCCATTTCTTGATTGGATTATTTGTTCTTTGGGTGTTGAGTTTGCAGAGTAAGATGCTTTTAAAGATAGTTTCTTTTAGTTTTTTGACTGTAGTAGTTTGTTGATCTTAGATTCCTTGACTAAATTTTATTTTATTTTTTTTAAAGGTAGATGTTTATTTTTTTTTTTAAGATTTTATTTATTTATTTGAGAGAGAGAGAATGAGAGACAGAGAGAGCATGAGGGGGGGAGGGTCAGAGGGAGAAGCAGACTCCTCGCTGAGCAAGGAGCCTGATGCGGGACTCGATCCCGGGACTCCAGGATCATGACCTGAGCCGAAGGCAGTTGCTTAACCAACTGAGCCACCCAAGCGCCCCCTTGACGAAATTTTAAAGTCAATTAAAAATATCTCGTTTATTTTCAAGGGCGCCTGGGTGGCTCAGATGGTTGAGCGTCTGCCTTCGGCTCAGGTCATGATCCCAGGGTCCTGGGATCGAGTCCTGCATCGGGCTCTCTGCTCCTTGGGAGCCTGCTTCTCCCTCTGCCTCTCTCTCTCTCTCTCTCTCTGTCTCTCAGGAATAAATAAAAAAATAAAATCTTTAAAAAAAAAATATCTCATTTATTTTCTAAATAAAGTTTATTATTCTTTGGTATTCTAAAGGTGCTGTGCATATGAGGCAATAAACTTTGGCTTTTCAAATTTTTTACAAGAACCCTGATTTATCATTGGCTTATAGGTTGATTCCTAACATTTTTTTCTTTCTTATTTATTTGACAGAGAGAAATATAGCGAGAGAGGGAACACAAGCAGGGGGAGTGGGAGAGGGAGAAGCAGGCTCCCCGCCAAGCAGGGAGCCTGATGGGGGGCTCGATCCCAGGACCCTGGGATCATGACCTGAGCCTAAGGCAGACGCTTAATGACTGAGCCACCCAGGCACCCCGATTCCTAACATTTTTCTACTAACAGTTAAAAGATGTCAACTTTATCTTCGTAGTTTGGGAGATAAGTTTGTCTATCTGAATGAAGTAGGATGACAAGTTTAACTGAAACTCATTATACAAAAATATGTATAACAACTGAAAGTACTCACTGAATAATAGGTATCCTATATCTTTGCCACTCCAAGTGCTGTTTGTGAGTCAGAAGTATCCACCTTCATCTGGGAGCTTGTGGAAATGAAATGAATTGTGGAAATGCAGAACAGGCCCCAGAACTTCTGAATTAAAATCTGCATTATGGTGAGATCCCCAAGTGATTTGTACTTATACAGAGGTTTGAGAAAAAAACACCACCCAAGATTTTTATAGGTTCATAGTTGCAACTTTTGTTTTGATTTTTTTTTTCCTCCAAATAAAGTGTGTGCTTTAAGGGAAAGCCAGAGCTGGAAAACGAGGGAAGGGCAAAGACCTTGGTGGTGGTAGGAAGCTCCGGACTTCCTTCCAGGAAGGCAGAGCCTCTCTTTGGCTGAAGAAGCACTTTTCCTTTTGTTCTCGTTCCCTCTTAGAGCCTGCCCTTCCTTGCCATGTATAGAATGTTAATACTGACCATCAAATGAATGAATAGAACACATCAATGCCCCTTTCTCTTGCTTTCCCTCTTACAATTTTTCACTTTCTTAAATTAATGAATTTTTTGCAGACATCATATTTTGAGGTTTATGTATTGATTTTTTTCTGAAAAAAAATTTTAAAATGACATGTGATCTCACATTTGACATCATATAGCAAATTAGACTATCTTCATTTTGCCTTGATTCATGCAGTATTTTAATTTACATTTCCTTGGATAAATGTTTCTTTTAAAAAATGTTTTTATTTTTTTTTTAAGTAATCTCTATGCCCAATGTGGGGCCCAAACTCATGACCCCTAGATCAAGAGTCTCATGTTCTTCTGACTGTGCCAGCCAGTCGCCCCAGGATGTTTCTGTTATGTAAACTACCCGACAATAAAAATCAGTTTCTAATGCTTACCCTGAAACTCCCTATTTAATTGAATGTTATTTCAAATTAAATCAGATTCTCCAGAAACATCAATTATTTTAGAGGGCAATGTTTACCCCTGGGGGAATAATAATGATATTGATCCAAATAGGATTAAATTATCTCTCAACTTAGAGAAAGTGAGAGGAAAAACAAAGGAAAGCTTTCTTTAAAGAATGCCAGCTATTAACGTAGAAAGAACAAGAACATCACCATTTTTTAACCCCAGTGGAACAGGGCAAAGCAGGAATCATTAACTGATGTTAAATCAATGAGATGAAAGGCCACTGGGTATATTCATTACATACAATTTGGTATAACAAATTACCCCCAAATTTGCAGCAAAAACCATTAATTTACTCAATTTCTTAGAGTCAGGTATCCTAGAGCAGCTTAGTGGGGTGCCTCTGGCTCAACGTCAAGTGGAAAAAAGGCTGGGGGATTAATCCAAACACTAAAGACATACAACCAAATACAGTGTATGAATCTTGGTTGGACCCTGGATTGCATAAAACTAACAAACAAAAACAGCTAAAAAAGACATTTTAGGGATAACTGAAGAAATTTTAATATGTGATAGATATTAGATCATATTATATAATTATTATTATACAATTAAGTGTAATAATGGAGTTTTGATTTGTAGGAGAATGTCCTTATTCTTAGGACATGCTGAGATATTTTGGTGTGGAGTTACAACGTCTGCAACTGACTTAAATGGTCCAATAACCACCACACATATGTTTATATGTACGGAGAGAGCAAAAGACAACTGTAGCAAAATGGTAATATATACTGTTCATTCGCACTATTTCTTTCCTTTTTTTTTTTTGGTTTGGCTCTATTTCCTTTTTTTTTCTTTTCAAATTTTTATTTAAATTCTAGTTAGTTAACATACAGTGAGATATTGGTTTCAGGAGTGGAATTCAGTGATTCATCACTTACAGTGCTTATCATAACAAATGCCCTCCTTAATGCCCATCACCCATCTAACCCATCCCTCACCCACCTCCCCTCCCTCCATCAACCCTCAGAATGTTCTCTATTGTTAAGAGTCTCTTATGGTTTGTTTCCCTCTCTCTTCCCACCCCCATATGTTCATCTGTTTTGTTTCTTAAATTTCACACGAGTGAGATCATATGGTATTTGTCTTTCTCTGATTGATTTATTTCGCTTAGCATAATACTCTATCTCCATCCACATCTTTGCAAATGGCAGGATTTCATTTTTTTCATGGCTGAGTAATATTCCATTGTATATATTACCACATCTTCTTTCTCTATTCTTTGATCTCTTTCCATAGTTTTGCTATTGTTGATAATGTTGCTATAAACACTGGGGTGCATGTACCCTTTTGAATCTTTATTTTTGTATCCTTTGGGTAAATACCTAGTAGTTCACTGCACTATTTCTTAAAAATTATTTTAAAAACTTTTTCTATGTGCTTGAAGATTTTCAAAATAAAAAACTGGGGAAAAATAATTTCACTTCTATGTTCACCTCCTAATTCCATTGGTCTTAAAACTCTTTTTTTTTAAATCTTTTTTTTTTTTTAAAGATTTTATTTATTTATTTGAGAGAGAGAGAATGAGAGACAGAGAGCACGAGAGGGAAGAGGGCAGAGGGAGAAGCAGACCCCCTGCTGAGCAGGGAGCCCGATGTGGGACTCGATCCCGGGACTCCAGGATCATGACCTGAGCCGAAGGCAGTCGCTTAACCAACTGAGCCACCCAGGCGC
>NW_027753977.1:0-301 GCF_054177405.1 Leptonychotes weddellii | reverse complement strand
CTAAGGATAGCTCACCAAGCTCCAGCAGCAGAGTTTAGCACCTGCTTCATGACCCTGATGCCCACTCAGTTCATCCCATTTAGGATGCAATTCTGGTGCAAAGTTTTCCATGAAGCTGTTGGCTTCCCTCCGACAAGAATAAAACACAGGGAGGGGGCTAGAGACCGCCCATAGCGAGCGCCTGGCAACCCGGGTCTTCCTTTACTCCCATTCATAGGCAGGCAGTAACAACTTTCTTAATTGATAATGTAAAAAGTGCTTACATTTCCCCCACAAGATAGAACCATGATGACACACGTTT
>NW_027753976.1:0-301 GCF_054177405.1 Leptonychotes weddellii | reverse complement strand
TCAAATAGTTCTTCTATCCCATTCTGTCCCTTTTCCATCTAGGATTCCATTTACACATACATTATACCACTTCATATTGTCTCACACCTTTTGGATGCTCTGTTTTGGGCCTTTTCACTCTTTCCTTTTTATTTCCTGACACCCCCCATTTTAGAGCAATGACTTTGTAATACTGTAATTACACAATTATAAGGTCATTCCTATTGGTCTATCTTCAAGTTCATGATTCTTTCTTTGGCTGTGCTGAGTCTACTGATGAGCATATCAAGAGTATTCTTCATCTCATGCTTTCATATCTAGC
>NW_027753975.1:0-301 GCF_054177405.1 Leptonychotes weddellii | reverse complement strand
AAAACCCAAACAAAACAAAACAAAAAACATTTACACTAACAAAACATAACTGTACTCATAAGTCACTCCCCTTCTCAACTTCCCAGTTGGAACTTACTGAATGGCTCATCTGGGAGCCTCTGGAGAAATGCTCCCACATTTTATCACAGAGAAACTTCCAGATCTATTTTTCCACCTGTACTGGGTTGAATACAGTGTCCCTCCAGATTCATATCCACTTGGAAACTCAGAAGGTGACCTTATTTGGAAATAGGCTCTTTGCAGATATACTGACTTGAGTTAAGATGAGGTCACAGTGGAT
>NW_027753974.1:0-301 GCF_054177405.1 Leptonychotes weddellii | reverse complement strand
TTTTTTTAAAGATTTTATTTATTTATTTGAGACAGAGAGAATGAGAGACAGAGAGCATGAGAGGGAGGAGGGTCAGAGGGAGAAGCAGACTCCCTGCCGAGCAGGGAGCCCGATGCGGGACTCGATCCCGGGACTCCAGGATCATGACCTGAGCCGAAGGCAGTCGCTTAACCAACTGAGCCACCCAGGCGCCCTCTTTGAGGTATTGTAATCTAAGATTTTCTAAGTCTCTGAAGGACAAGGAAAGGTATGCAGCAGTGAAAATATGTAAGGTGTTACATGCCATTGAAAGAAATATAAC
>NW_027753973.1:0-301 GCF_054177405.1 Leptonychotes weddellii | reverse complement strand
TGAGTTATTATATACAACCAAATATACAATTTAGAGGGATAGTGGAAAGTGTATTGTTAAGTGGCATATACTTTCTCCTGGATAAAGAGAGCCATACGTAATCCTATTTGTCTTGGACATACTGCTGTCTGCAAAGGAGGTGTGTGCTTTGGTGTAGTGGAAAGAGAAGTGGCTTATGGATTCAGGCAGTTTTAGGTTTAATCCCCTCTCTGTCACTTACTATTTGTGTAACTTTGGGAGTCTCTGTTTTCTCTCCTGTAAGGTGTAGAGAATGATGGTAGTTACCTGTCTGTGTTTTTTT
>NW_027753972.1:0-301 GCF_054177405.1 Leptonychotes weddellii | reverse complement strand
CCCAACTCACACACACTCCACACTAAACTATTCACCATCTCCTAGACGTTGAAGCAGTTTCCAATGTCCATTTTGTTCATGTGCTGCCCTCCTTTATAATTTACCTTTCTCTCTCCACTAGGCATAAGGCTCAAATGAACTTTCCATCCTTCTGGCATCTTCCCAAGTCATGTTCTAATTTTTAAAAACATATTACTTCTAATAGCACTCAGTACACACTTAGTTTAGAATTGGTTATGTGATATCAGGCCAAGGCAGGGATGTTTTAATCTATCCTGTGTGCCCCGCAACTAGCCTGGTC
>NW_027753971.1:0-301 GCF_054177405.1 Leptonychotes weddellii | reverse complement strand
ACAAACCCACAGATAATACTATACTCAATGGTGAAAAACTGGAAGTTTTTTTTTCTTGAAAAAATGGGATTTATTGAATTTTAAGTTGCAAATAGTCATTGGGGCGCCTGGGTGGCTCAGTCGTTAAGCGTCTGCCTTCGGCTCAGGTCATGATCCCAGGGTCCTGGGATCGAGCCCCGCATCGGGCTCCCTGCTCCGCAGGAAGCCTGCTTCTCCCTCTCCCACTCCCGCTGCTTGTGTTCCCTCTCTCGCTGTATCTCTCTCTGTCAAATAAATAAAATCTTTAAAAAAAAAAAAAAAA
>NW_027753970.1:0-301 GCF_054177405.1 Leptonychotes weddellii | reverse complement strand
TTTAACCTACTTGTATCTTTCTGTTGAAGATCATTCTTGTAGACAGCATGTAGTTTTGGCTTGTGCTTTTTTATCTGGTGTGACAACTCTATCTTTTAATTAGGGTGATTATACCATTTATATTTAATGTAATTATTTATATGATTACATTTAAAGCTACTGTCTAATATTTTCTATGTGTCCCATCTGTTCTTTGTTTTGTTTTGGTTTTTTTTTTTCTTCCTGCTTTTGGATTGACTGAGTACATTTTATTATTTTATTTGTTGACTAATTAGTTACAACTCAGGTTTTGTTATTTTAG
>NW_027753969.1:0-301 GCF_054177405.1 Leptonychotes weddellii | reverse complement strand
CATATGCCATGTCATAATTTTATTTGACCGAAAGTTTTTCCTATCCCTTAAGAAAGGGAATTAAATTTCTTTTTTTTTATGAATCATATAATCTTTTTTTTTAAATTTTATTATGTTATGTTAGTCACCATACAATACATCATTAGTTTTTGATGTGGTGTTCCACGATCCATTGTTTTCGTATAACACCCAGTGCTCCATGCAGTACGTGCCCTCCTTAATACCCATCACCAGGCTAACCCATCCCCCCTCCCCCCTCTCCTCTAAAACCTTGTTTGTTTCTCAGGTCCATAGTCTTTCA
>NW_027753968.1:0-301 GCF_054177405.1 Leptonychotes weddellii | reverse complement strand
CTATGGAAAACAGTGTGGAGGTTCCTCAAAAAATTAAAAATAGATTCATTCTACGATCCAGCAATTCCACCTCTTGGTATTTACCCAAAGAAAATGAGAACACTTGGGCGCCTGGGTGGCTCAGTTGGTTAAGCAACTGCCTTCGGCTCAGGTCATGATCCTGGAGTCCCTGGATCGAGTCCCGCATCGGGCTCCCTGCTCGGCAGGGAGTCTGCTTCTCCCTCTGACCCTCCCCCCTCTCATGTGCTCTCTCTCATTCTCTCTCTCTCAAATAAATAAATAAAATCTTTAAAAAAAAAAA
>NW_027753967.1:0-4298 GCF_054177405.1 Leptonychotes weddellii | reverse complement strand
CAAGTCCAAGCTGCGGCTTCAACTGCGCCTGCAGTAAGCCCTTCCATTCCTCTGTTAGACCAGCAGATTCTGGTTGGTACAGCTTGATACGACCAATAGATCCAGTGTTCATGTGCCAACACCTCCTTTTCTTTAACGTGGATCCATGGTATGATGTGATATTTTGTGTTATCATGTGTGTCTGTATTTCACTTGAACTATAATCCTTGGAGGAAATGGTTGGTCCAGAATTATAAAAAAAATTGTGTTGTGATTATCCAATTGATGCTTGCTATAAACTTCACAGCTTTTCTTTTTTCACTACCAATTTTTCTAACACTACAGGGTATGCCAAGTAGGATGGTCCAGGTACAAGGGTTATTTGCATCAAATCTGGAAATGCTGGAAAATAAAACCTTTTCCAGATCTATACCCTGCTCAAGCTGAGAACCTTTCACATCTTTTAGTACATGAGTTTGAGTGCTATTCCCGTTACAGAGTATGTTTCCTCCAGAAACAGGAGAAATCTACCAGACATTGTGCTTCCTTATTAGTGATGGAAGGTACGGTTGTTTTATTCACTTTTAAGCTCCATTCACTGGAATGAATTACTATATAGTTAAATCTTTGTATACATCTCTAATTACTCAGTATAATGATTGCATAAAAATGAAGTTGTGCATATATTCTTCTACTATTTAAATTATACTAAAAAATTAAGCACAGTGGCTTTCTTGGAGATGATCAAGATGACCAAAATTAATTTTGAGTTAATATTTACCTATTTTCAGAGATTAATTCTAATGGGTAATTATCAATATTTATAAAAATTCCAACAAAATAGCATAAAGGTATTAAATAAAAATATTCCACTTTATTTCCTTCTTCCTCTCTAGTGTCTTATTATGAGTTTTAGATTACTGGTTGCCCTGGTCAAACCAAATAGTTCTCTAGCGGTAAAGTCCCCTGATCCAGGAGCTCCTTCTAAACTATCATGTTTTTGCAATATCACTTGGTTATTGTCTTCTTGACCTGTAATTAGCTTCATTTCTTCTAATGGCAGGATTTTATATGTCACTTTATGTTAGAAAACATAGGAAAATTTCAAACTTCCTGAAGATGCTGTTCCCTTTATACAGGTAAAATAGAAGAATGGAAAAAAATTTAGCAATGCAAAAAGTGGCTTTAATTTTAGACATGATTTTGTTGTTGGAATTGCTATGAATGTAAGTCATATCCTCAAGTGCATGAGTGTTATCCTAAAGCAAAGAAGATAGTATCCAGCATAAGGAACTGAATAGTATAGAAGAATAATTGTGAAAAAGTTGGTTGACATTTTGGAAAAGGTTAACTGACCTTGACTTTTAGCTGGAATCACATTGTACCTTGGGTAATGTGAAAGACATTAGAAACAGTCAAATGGTTTTGTAGTATTTTGTATTCAGCAAATTAATCAGTTTGTGTTGATTATATAAATGTTTCTCACTCTCTGCCACTTGATCAACAGATGAGAAAGACTGATGACACAGGAAGATAACAAGGATAATTATATTTTTCTCCCCATTAGCTTTTCAAAAGAGATGGGTATAAACTGATCATCTTCTGTGAAAAGGGAAGCAAATTTATTAGGCACTTGTCAAGTTTATAAGATGGAAAAGGATTTCATAGACATTTCAATAAAAATAGAAGACATGGAGACCCCAAACCCCAAAGCCTAATAAACAATTTACAATGTAACAGCATTTTAAAATGTGATGTGAAAGATTAAAAAAACCCATAAAGCTTGTAAGAGATTAAACTAATTTTTCTGGTACCTTAATAAGTTTGGAATTAGAGTGTTTTATATGAATTTTATCTCTAAGTTGTAAGTAGAAAGAAGAAAGGTTTAAAGAAGGTTGACAAATGAGAATTTTTTTGCATGGGAGGGAGAAAAAGATTCTAAGAGGAAAAATAAAAATATTGAGTTTTTTGCATCTTGCAAACAGAAAACTCAGGGGTGACTTTATTTGTTGCATTTGTGTACAGAAACAGTTATTTGAAAAGTCCTTTTCAAGATTTATTTTTCCCAGAATGATAAAAAGTAAAAGTAGAGAAGGCAGATTTTACTTGAGTATAAAGAAGGTTTTGTGACAATTTGGAAGGTAAAAATGCAGAAAGTGTGAGCTGAGGGAGATGTTAAACTCACAGTATCGTTATATTGAGGAAATTTATATGGATGATGATTTAGATTAGTACCTTTTTCAAACCTAACAGTATCTGTAGATCCTTTTCACCTTGATAACTATTATTTAGAACTTCAGTTTCCAGTATTTCCTTCATCTATACAGGATTAAATGTCTGGGGATCTGTTTGGAGGATTAATCATTTCCATTCAGATCAAGAAAAAGGATTAATCACAACAGAAGACAAAGAGCTAGACCTTGTCTTTTGCATCATGGATATTTAATTAGTTACAAAATTATGTGTATAATTAATATGTTTAATAGAAGTTATTTCAAAGCATAGCAAATACATAAGAGAGGGTGAGTTCAGAATACCATCGTTCAGGAGTTTTTCCCTATGGGTATTTGATAACTTTTAGGTGAATAAACACATCTTTGTGTCTCTATCTCTGATTTTTGTTCTGGACTGAGATTTGGATATGACCCTGTCTCAAGTCACTTTAAAATTGTGAGGACCCAAACTTTTCAAGTTTCTGTATTCCCTGATATTTGAATGGATGTATTTTTATCCTTTTAGTGCTTCTAGTTCCATGTTCATATCTTGTTCTGCTTTAAAGTCACTTTTCCTAAAATTCTGTTCTTACGTAGTTAATGGAGACTGGAGCGCCAAAAGGTAAATGAATCCATGGCTCTATGAGCATAGCTGATAAAGGCTTATTGAGACACTTTCCCAAGAGCCTTAGCACCTAAAAGACACTTGGAGATATAATACTATATTTGTGATTACAGAATTTGTCAAGAGTGGGTCCAGAAAGTAATGAAAATCATAACCTCATAAACTACCTTTTACTTAATTTAAAGTAAGCTTTAGCCTTCTTTTCTTCATTATTATACATATATTTTCC
Organism: Leptonychotes weddellii; assembly: GCF_054177405.1. Taxonomy (NCBI): domain Eukaryota; kingdom Metazoa; phylum Chordata; class Mammalia; order Carnivora; family Phocidae; genus Leptonychotes; species Leptonychotes weddellii. The sequence goes on along the minus strand of NW_027753967.1, from coordinate 1,252 downwards.
TAATTTCTTCATCCTTTTAAAATTTTTATTCTTCTTTTTTCCTAACTCTTCTTCACTTCTACAGTCCTTTATTTTCTATCTTCTCTGTTACTTAGGAACTATGCAGTCTCTTTATCCATCTTCCTTAATTATATAATGGAACATGTTTTTGAATAATCCAAATATATCCTTTTTTTCAGAAAATATTTATTTCCTGAAATATTTACAAATTCCTATTCTGTAACTGGTGTGGTTATAAGTTTTGGGATATACTGGACAATAAGACAGATGAAGTTTTTTACTCTGTGGGGGTTGCGGTACAATCAGGAAGGAGAACAAACAAAAAAATCAATGAATTACATTTGTAGAAAGTACTATAAAGAAATACAGTGATTTTTGAGAGCAAATATATTTAATCTACACAGGATGGTATTGATTTTGATCACTAAAAGATTATGAATATTATATCTATTATGTGGAAGGAGATAATCATAATGTATTGTTGAAATACTCTGGGAAACAAACTGAGGGTTACAGAAGAGAGGGGGGTGGGGGATGGGGTAAACCAGGTGATGGGTATTAAGGAGGGCATGTGTGGTGATGAGCACTGGTCGTTATATGCAACTAATGAATTGCTGAACACTACATCAAAAACTAATGATGTATTATATGTTGGCTAATTGAACATAATAATAAAAGAAATATCTTTTAGATATGAAATTTTGATGCTGTGTGCTGGCCAGTGTCATTTTATTTTCTTATTCATTCATTTATCTCAGGTGTTGCGCACTATTAAGGACAAGTGAAATAAAGGGAAGTAACCAACATTTGCTAAATATTTACACATTGAATAATACATGATGAGAAACTTTATCTTTACAACTTACTCAGAGAAATTAGTATTATTCATTGCAGTTTCATAGATGGTTCAAGAATTTAATTAACTTGCCCAATATCAACTTAGTGGCTGAACCAGAGTATAACTCTTGGTTTTGTGAATCCAAAATCCGTGTTCTTTCCACTATGCTATGTTGCTTCTCTAAATAAAATTAAAATTACAAGGTAATGTGATAAGTCTTTTTATTTTATTTTTTTATTATGTTCTGTTAATCACCATACATTACATCACTAGTTTTTGATGTAGTGTTCCATGATTCATTGTTCGCATATAACACACAGTGCTCCATTCAGTACGTGCCCTCTTTAATACCCATCACCAGGCTAACCCATCCCCCCACCCCCCTCCCCTCTAGAAACCTCAGTTTGTTTCTCA
>NW_027753966.1:0-301 GCF_054177405.1 Leptonychotes weddellii | reverse complement strand
TGACACTTCCGGAAAACACACTATGCAGATCGTGTTGATTTCCTGCATTCTGTACACATCTTTGCCACTCTTGTCTGCCAGCAAGGGGTACACGAATGTCAGTGTGAGAAAGACACCGCAAAGAAAAGGGTCAGTTCTTTAACAAACAAGGCCCTTCATGAGCAGAGTCCTGGAAAATTTTTTGCCCTCACTCTGTAACTTCCCATCCTTAACCTTAACTACTGCTTTAGCAAATCATTTACAACCCTCAGAATGTGCTGTGTTTCTTACAAATTTCTGCACCTTAGCAAACATTGTTTCC
>NW_027753965.1:0-301 GCF_054177405.1 Leptonychotes weddellii | reverse complement strand
TTTACGCATGAGTAATATCCAAAACCCCGAACAACCTAATAAGCAAAACACATGGTTTTCCCTGCCAACATAGACTTAGCGCTTAAGAATATCCAACCTGGTGGAACATGCAGAGAGGGAGTAAGGATGGGGAGTCTGCACTATTGAGATGGCATGTAAACCGGGAACGCCATCCTAAGCCACGGATTCTGAGAGACGCCATCATCCATGCCGCACAGTCCCACCGTCGGCTGGGTCCCCGCACCCCATCCCATCTGCACAAGGCCCACACCATGTCAGCAAACAGCAGGGAGGAGCTCAC
>NW_027753964.1:0-301 GCF_054177405.1 Leptonychotes weddellii | reverse complement strand
GCCATTGCTTAACAACCCTGGTCCCCTTGTGTCTTTCAGTGGGCCGTGGTGGCCAGGGTCTCCATGTGGATTCAACCATGGCAGGTGAGTGGAAGCCACTGGCCTTGGAGGAAGGCCGCAGATGCCATCCAGGTGGGTTCGGGAGGTCCATGTCTGGGAGGCGGCCACACGGGTGTTGTGCCGGGAGCCCTAGATGTCCGGATAGGGTGGATTTCCCCATTGAAGGTCCTCCCTTGGGCCATCGCATGTGCAGGGGAAGTGAAAGGTTGGCGGGGTGCCTGACAAGGACTGGAAAGTGCAA
>NW_027753963.1:0-301 GCF_054177405.1 Leptonychotes weddellii | reverse complement strand
CCTCGGATGGGGGGCTCCGGGGAGAGGCCTGGCCCCCCCCCGAGACCACTGCCCCACAGGCCAGCCAGCACCCACTTGGCCTGGAGCCCCTAGCCTGCAGCGCCTGGCATCCTGAGAGCAGAGGTCCCGTATGTTCCTGTCGAATACGTTTGTAAAACCACCTCATTCTGGGCTTTCGTTTCATTCTTGTGACCTAGGAGTTTGGGGCAGAGCATATTTTGTAATTTTTTATATGAATCAAAACAGAAATGAGAACCTATATACTGTATTATTTAGGCTTGGTTTCACCGCGGGCTTTGCG
>NW_027753962.1:0-301 GCF_054177405.1 Leptonychotes weddellii | reverse complement strand
TGCCTTCCGGACTTTTCAGCCCCCCTCCTCCTCCTCTGGGGTTCCACCTCAGCACACAGGTCAGCTCCCTTCAACCTCGCAGGCCGGCCATGTCCAGCCCGCGGTGACTCCTCCGTCCTCCATTCCTAGGTCCAGTTCAGCTGCTGAGCCTTTTGTTATGAGGACCTTCATCTCGAACTGTGTGACTTATCTCGTGTGGCTTCAGATCTCCCCGCTGAGGCTTTTCTGTCTTCTCATCGGTTTCCAAGGTTTGTGCTTTACTTCCTTTCTGAAGCACATCGATCACCGCTGCTTGAACACG
>NW_027753961.1:0-301 GCF_054177405.1 Leptonychotes weddellii | reverse complement strand
CATATGCCATGTCATAATTTTATTTGACCGAAAGTTTTTCCTATCCCTTAAGAAAGGGAATTAAATTTCTTTTTTTTTATGAATCATATAATCTTTTTTTTTAAATTTTATTATGTTATGTTAGTCACCATACAATACATCATTAGTTTTTGATGTGGTGTTCCACGATCCATTGTTTTCGTATAACACCCAGTGCTCCCTGCAGTACGTGCCCTCCTTAATACCCATCACCAGGCTAACCCATCCCCCCTCCCCCCTCTCCTCTAAAACCTTGTTTGTTTCTCAGGTCCATAGTCTTTCA
>NW_027753960.1:0-301 GCF_054177405.1 Leptonychotes weddellii | reverse complement strand
ATGACTGTGGAGCCCACACTATCTTTTTTTTTAAAGATATTTATTTATTTACTTGAGAAAGAGAGAGCATGAGCAGTTGGGAGGGGCAGAGGGAGAGGGAGAAGCAAGCTCCCTGCTGAGCAGGGAGCCCGATGCAGGGCTCAATCCTAGGACCCTGAGATCATAACCTGAGCTGAAGGCAGATGCTTTTTTTTTTTTTAAGATTTTATTTATTTATTTGAGAGAGAGAATGAGAGAGAGAGAGCACATGAGAGGGGGGAGGGTCAGAGGGAGAAGCAGACTCCCCGCCGAGCGGGGAGCC
>NW_027753959.1:0-301 GCF_054177405.1 Leptonychotes weddellii | reverse complement strand
AGTTGGATAAGTAAGTCTGGAACTCCGTGGAGGGCTCTGGGCTGGAGATACAGATTTCTTTTTTTTTTTTTTTAAAGATTTTATTTATTTATTTTACAGAGAGAGAGAGAGACAGTGAGAGAGGGAACACAGCAGGGGGAGTGGGAGAGGGAGAAGCAGGCCTTCCGCCGAGCAGGGAGCCGGATGCGGGACTCGATCCTTGCGTGGCTCAGGTCATGATCCCACGGTCCTGGAGATGCAGATTTCTGAATTAAAGATAGCACCTGTGAGCTTGACAGCTTCCCAATATATAAAGATTTTT
>NW_027753958.1:0-301 GCF_054177405.1 Leptonychotes weddellii | reverse complement strand
ACAGCTAAACTGAAATAAGAAATATGTGTAGGTTTAATTGGACAAAAGGAAAGTAAAGGTGTTTATGCAGAAGGAAGCTTTATGTAAAGGCCCAATGGTGGGGAGAGTAGGGTGCTTATAGGGTCTGAATGAGATCAGTGTGGTGGAGCAGAGAGAGCAAGGGAAGTGTGGACAAGGCACTGGATTAGGCTGAAATTGGATTAGTCAACCACCCAGGGCTCTATAGATCATGTTATAAACTTTTCTTCATCTTAAATGCATTGGGAAGCCATTGAGTTTTTTTTTTGTCTTTTTTTTTTTT
>NW_027753957.1:0-301 GCF_054177405.1 Leptonychotes weddellii | reverse complement strand
GTCTTCTTGATGCGTGATGTCACCTCCTTCAGGACCGGTCCTGGGCAGGGCGGAAGGTGGGGAGGGAAGGAAGGACCAGACGTTTGGAGGCACACGTTCTACCTTTGTCTAGGATGTTACGGGTTTGTTTACGCTCCAGCACAGGCCTACTGGAAAATGGGACTTTCTGAGAGTAGTGTATGAAAAGGGGATTCTCACATAGAAAACCGAAGTGTGGACTACGATACCCCCGTCCAGTGCACTAAGTACATTTAAATGGCCTCTCCCTTGCAGAACCTGTCTTCTCCAGACATATTTAAAA
>NW_027753956.1:0-4298 GCF_054177405.1 Leptonychotes weddellii | reverse complement strand
TTTTTTTAAAGATTTTATTTATTTATTTGACAGAGAGAGACACAGCGAGAGAGGGAACACAAGCAGGGGGAGTGGGAGAGGGAGAAGCAGGCTCCCCGCAGAGCAGGGAGCCCGATGCGGGACTCGATCCCAGGACCCTGGGATCATGACCTGAGCTGAAGGCAGTCGCTTAACCAACTGAGCCACCCAGGCGCCCTGTTTTTCCGTATTTTCATAAATTATTTAAATTGCATCATTGTAAGTAGGCTTAAGAGTTTGTGAAAGAAAGCTAGAAATGATGATGCAGGAGAGATCCTCATCCCATGGCTTTTGGTCAGATCACATGTAGAGTTTTATATCCATTTCTGAGTCCAGCAACTAAAAGGCTTACTTACCAATAAACAAACATACAAACCCAAAATGAAAAACAAAAAAGGAGGGGCAATAATTATTGATTAGACTGTGCATCCTTGAGGGCAAAGCCAGCAGAGTTAGAGGGGATCTGGACACTGCATTATATGGTGAAAGCCTTAGGAAGGTGGGGATGCTGTTCATCTTTGTTTAATGGTAACAGCTGCCTTCATACCTGAACTTTCATGTGCTGGAGAAATTAGACTTATTTATTCTATAGTGTCCTGTAGCAACATTTCTCACACTTAACATACATCTCTTTTTCCCCGTCTCCTGTTACAGTTCTATGAAACACGTTTTGAGAAACGCCACTTCTCAGAGAGTATTATGATACTTGTTGGCAATGGGTGGGGGGGGGGGTGGTTTCCCAGAGGCAGATTTTTGATTCAGCATAAGAACTTTGTAAGTTAGGAAAAGCTGCTGTGATGAGGTGGAAGCATTGCCTCGGGGTATTAAGCTACCACCATTCTCTTTGTGTTTCAATTTCAGTTATCAGTGGTTAAAGCAGGAAGTATCGTTTAAATTTTTACGTAGTCTAGAAGCAAATTGTGAAAATAGTCTTGTTTGGGTATATGTATATTCAGCACAGGAGTCAAATTATACATAACAGGGAAAATTGAGGAAATGAATCATCCATATTTTCGTCATGTTTTTAAAATGTAGATTCATCTAGTAACGGAAGAAGAGGAATCAGCTAACACATATGCAATACATCAGGTAAATTTGTTTAAAAATTGGTATCACTTAGATCTAAATGTAGATATTGTGTCCAAAAGACAAAATGTTGATCAGTTCTCTTCCCCACCTTTTTCTCTTAACCACTTTTTTTTTTTTCACTTTTTAATTCAGGTATAATTTATATGCAATAAATATCTCTCTTCTTAGTTTGCAGTTCTAAGAGTTTTGATAAACATAGTCTTGTGACCACCACAAAAATCAAGATAAAGAACATTTTCATCTCTCCCTAAAATCTCCCTGTGCCCCTTTTTATTCAACCCCCACCCCCAGCCCCAGCTCCTGAGGAGCTCATCCATTTTCTGCCCCGTTTTGCCTTTGAAAGAATGTCAAATAAATGGAATCATATAGTTTGTGGTCTTTTATGTCTGGCTTCTTTCAGTTAGCATAATGAATTTGAAATCCGTTCATGTTGTATGTATTTGAATTTTTTACCTTGTTCCTTTTTCTGACTACCTTTTGGTAGTGTTTAAGAAAAATGACTAGAAATCATCAGCAAAGGAGGAAAGCCCTACAAACTGTAGTGTCTTCTCATAAGCAGCTGAGCAAAACACTGTATTTGCTGCTACTGGTTTGTGCTCATGTTTTTATATAAGTAAGAAGAATGTGAAGTTATCAACCAAAATACCAGTTATATCATTGAGCAATAGGGGCTGTTCTGTTGTAGAAACAATATGCTTTTAAGATTGTATGACTACATTGAGATTAAGTCTTTGTTGGCTAATTAAATGTACCCAAACCTCTTGTTTCCTCTCCTCTACATTAACAATAGTTTGTCTAATAATATCTGACTTGAATTTGTTACCTTGGTTATTGTGAGTCCTTCTTGATTGTAGTTAGTTCTTTTCTTTGCCTGGCAGCATTTAAAATAATCAAAGTAGTGTAGCGTTCAATAGCATGTTTTAGGCTGATTGTAATGTTTATATCCTGAGACATAATGATTATATCTCAGTGATTTTCTTATATACCAAATCTTAGTGATATAATGATCATATATTTTTCTGAAAGCTGTTTCATGTAATTTTGTCCCCCTTCTTCTGCACAGGTGGTTCTTCCAGTGCTTGGATACAATATTCAGTACCCAAAGAATAAAGTTGGGCAGTGGTACCAGGAAATACTTAGCAGAGATGGACTACAGACATGTAGGTTTAAAGTACCAACTCTGAAACTCAATGTTCCAGGATGCTATAGACAGATATTGAAACATCCCCATAATGTCTCATACCAACTAATGGAAGAACATGAAATTGATGTCAAAACTGAAGGTTCCCACATTGATGAAGCAACTTTATCTCTTTTGATCTCTTTCGATCTTGATGCTTCGTGTTATGCGACAGTCTGTCTGAGGGAGATAATGAAGCATGATTTTTAGAACCACTACCCTTGATATAATCATATATATGTATGTCACTCTTTAAAAGGAAGGGAGCTAAAATTTCTTGAACACCTGCCATGTGCTAGGAGCCTTATAATTGTTATCTCCTGTAATTACTAAACATCCTGGTGAAGTAGGAGTTTGATGCTGATGTTCTAAAGGACATATAGCTAAGTAAGCGCAGTATCTGAATTTAAGACCCCAAAGCCTATGTTCTTTCTATTATCTAATGTTTCAGTGATCTTTATTCTGTGTTATAAAATTTATAATCTTTCTTGACTATTCAAAACAAATAATACTGCAAGATAACATGTAAGAAAAAAACATGTTTGGAGTAATGTTTACATCCTCTAGCTCCTTGCTTAGAATGTAGATGAAACTAGATTGTAAGATGGTTGGAGAGAAACAGAAATGAAGCATTTTGTTAATTATTGTCACTCTTTTCTGTTTTTGCAATTACTGATCAGAATAATACATTAGGGAAATATAATCCCTATATTTATGATAGCTACCCCAGGGTTGCTTACCCCTTAATGAGATAAATTATCTTCAGTGAACATTGAAAGAAAATTTTCCATACAGTTTCTTTATCTCAACATACATTGAGCCTCTTGACTTTTTGTGATATTTTTTCCTATTATCTAAAACATAGATTTTAGAGTCAGACAGACCTGGGCTCAGACTCCAGCTCTGACACTTACTAGTGACTTTGGGTATGTTATTGATTCTTTTTGAGGCTTAAAGAATTAAGACAGCACCAACCTCATAAGCAACAAGTAATAGGATTGTCTCCACCTTTTATGTTGCTGGAGGAAGAAAACATTTTGCCCATTTGAAAATTGAGATATTTGTTTAACTGTCCCACATCATAAATCATCCTTAACCACTTTGTATCAGTTAAATTTGGGAGGGATGGTATATATTGATCAGGAAGATCTAACATTCTTTCATTGCTGGTAGTATAACGTGATGATGAAATTTAAAAAGTGGTATGGAGAATTACATGTCAGTAATGTGGCACTTTTATATACTCAAGTCAGTGAAACTATTTTGGGTATAGTAGCATAAGGAAATAAAATTCAAAAGAAGGAAAAGAATTATATGCAATGCAAAATTTGCTCATTGTAACATTTTTATATAAAATGAAAGAAATTATAATTGTTTGAAAGTCCAGCATTAGACAACTAAAGTAAGTAAAGTGAGATATATCAACTTGATGGCAAAATATGTAGTTATTAAAAATGATGATAAAAGTTTAGGTATGTGAGAAAATGTTGCCCTTCAAACCAGAACATAGATATTACAAATGCAGTATACACACTGAATGCAGCTTTTACAAAGAGAGGCACTTTAGCATAGTAATTAAAAGCATAGTTACTGTGGAATAACTTCCCAGGTTTGAACCTTGGCTGTGCCACATAGCATGTGGCCTTAGACAAGTTATTTAAGCTTCGTGTGCTTTGGTTTCAACATCTATGAAATAAGAATGGCAATGTACCTACCTCATAGGATTATTGTGAGGATTTACCAAGTTCACAGATGTACAGCAGCTTAGAAAAGTACCTGCGACTTAGTTATTGTTAAATAAGTATCCGCAGAGGGGCGCCTGGGTGGCTCAGATGGTTAAGCGTCTGCCTTCGGCTCAGGTCATGATCCCAGGGTCCTGGGATCGAGTCCCACATCGGGCTCCCCGCTCAGCGGGGAGCCTGCTTCTCCCTCTGACCCTCTCCCCTCTCATGCTGTTTCTCTCTCGCTCGCTCTCTAAAAAATAAATAAAATCTTTAAAAAAAAAAAAAAA
>NW_027753955.1:0-301 GCF_054177405.1 Leptonychotes weddellii | reverse complement strand
TTAACTGCAGTTGAAGTTCCTGAGGATTGGTTGTCAGGACAAGGCAGGAAAGAGGAGAACCCAGGAATGTGCCCTTCAACAGTCTGCCCCCTGGGCTAAGACGTCTGTCACACACAAATAGGCCTATCTCCTCGGAGTAGACCCAGATGTGGACTGTAACCAGATTCACTCTTTGCTTACTAAGTTTTTCATTGTCACCATTAGATGAGCCTCTGTTTCAGCCACAGATGTGAAAATAAATGAAGTTGATTGCTTATCTAGAAAGTGAAAGGTCTCTGATCCTTTTTGCTGGATATTCGAT
>NW_027753954.1:0-301 GCF_054177405.1 Leptonychotes weddellii | reverse complement strand
ACATTTATGATTCTTATTTTCTATAAGTTTTTCATTATATGTTTTCTAGGCAAATAATCCTATAATCTTAGAATAATACTGGTTTTAGTCCTCCTCTCTTAAATGTGTATCTCCTGTATTTTTTTTTTTTTTTAAAGATTTTATTTTATTTTTTATTTTTTTATTTTATTTTTTTTTTTAATTCTTATGTTAATTCCCATACATTACATCATTAGTTCTAGATAAAGTGTTCCATGATTCATTGTTCGTGCACAACACCCAGTGCTCCATGCAGAACGTGCCCTCCTCAATACCCACCACC
>NW_027753953.1:0-301 GCF_054177405.1 Leptonychotes weddellii | reverse complement strand
CTCTAAACAAGTGATCTTTTCCCAATTTTGTGTCACATTTTTTACATTTTGGGGCTCACGGTTGGTGGTTTTGCTGTTTAAAATGGTCCCCAAGCACAGTGCTGAAGGGCTGTCTAGTGCTCCTGAGCCCAAGAAGGCTGCCATGTGCCTTGTGGAGAAAAGGTAGGTGTTGGCTAAGATTCATTCAGGCATGAGTTATACTGCTCTTGGCCATAAATTAACATTAATGAATCGACAATAGATACTAAATAAGATGTCTTTCAACAGAAGCACACATAAACCAAGATTATGTAATAATTGG
>NW_027753952.1:0-301 GCF_054177405.1 Leptonychotes weddellii | reverse complement strand
ATACTATACTGCAGTGATTTGGACATTAGACTTTTATAGAAAAGGGCAATCAGAAAATGCTCAGACAACTTCTTCCTGAGCCTTAGCCACCTCCCCTTTTCGAGCAGTATAGCTCTCCAAAGGTAGTACTGCCCCTGAAACTTTCAAAGGGGATATGATGTGTACACATCCTATGTAAAATTGTGTGCTATGGGGAGAAGTCTACTTCTCTTAATAGATCAGCAGTTCTTTAAAGGCAAGAATTAGGTCATTTTATAACCACCACGACATTTACATTTATGACAGTGCTATATATTTTATC
>NW_027753951.1:0-301 GCF_054177405.1 Leptonychotes weddellii | reverse complement strand
GGGGGGTGGGGTTTTGTGCCTTTGCCCAGCACACCAACTCAACGCTTTGTGGGTCTTGGTGAACCAGAGCTTCGATTCCATTCAGAGTCTCCAGAGAGGCCCCCCTTGAAGGGGCTGAGCGAATTAAGAAGAAAATGTGAAGAGAGCGTAGTATCTATATATGTTCAGACTCTGATTTCAGGGTAAGATCCAGGGATTCGTTTGACCTTTGGAAGAAGTTTTTATTGTGTGGGATGATAGCAACATCAAGACCCCGTAAGTCTTTTTTGTATTAATGTGGTTGCATAATTTGAGATGAGAT
>NW_027753950.1:0-301 GCF_054177405.1 Leptonychotes weddellii | reverse complement strand
CCCCAATTACCCCACCCCCGCAGCCTCTGATAACCACCAATCTATCCTCTGCTTTTTTTTTTTCAAAGATTTATTTATTTTAGAGAGAGAGCAAGCAGGGGATAGGGGCAGAGAGGGAGAGGGAGTCCCAGCTGAGTCCATGCTACACATGGAGCCCCACGCAGGGCTTGATCTCACAACCCTGAGATCATGAGATCATGACCGGAGCTGAAACCAAGAGTCAACTAGTTGCTTAACCAACTGAGCCACCCAGGCGCCCCTCTGCTTTTATGAATGTGGCTCTTTTAGATTTGACATATAA
>NW_027753949.1:0-301 GCF_054177405.1 Leptonychotes weddellii | reverse complement strand
ATACTATACTGCAGTGATTTGGACATTAGACTTTTATAGAAAAGGGCAATCAGAAAATGCTCAGACAACTTCTTCCTGAGCCTTAGCCACCTCCCCTTTTCGAGCAGTATAGCTCTCCAAAGGTAGTACTGCCCCTGAAACTTTCAAAGGGGATATGATGTGTACACATCCTATGTAAAATTGTGTGCTATGGGGAGAATTCTACTTCTCTTAATAGATCAGCAGTTCTTTAAAGGCAAGAATTAGGTCATTTTATAACCACCACGACATTTACATTTATGACAGTGCTATATATTTTATC
>NW_027753948.1:0-301 GCF_054177405.1 Leptonychotes weddellii | reverse complement strand
GTGTGTTTAAGTGTGTGTGTGGTGTGTGTGTGTCTGTGTGTGTGGTGTGTGTGGTGTGTGTGTTTAAGTGTGTGGGGTGTGTGTGGGGTGTGTGGGGTGTGTGTGTGTGGTGTGTGTGTGTGGTGTGTGTGTTTGTGTGTGTGTTTAAGTGTGTGTGGGGTGTGTGTGGGGTGTGGGTGTGTGTCTCTGTGTGTGTGGTGTGTGTGTGTAAGTGTGTGTGTGTGTTTGTGTGTGTGTGTGTGGTGTGTGTGGTGTGTGTGTGTGTGCACGCACGCGCGCAGGCCTGGGTTTCGGGAGGATG
>NW_027753947.1:0-301 GCF_054177405.1 Leptonychotes weddellii | reverse complement strand
TGGTTTTTGATATAATGTTCAGTGATTCATCAGTTCAGTTAACACCCAGTGCTCATCACGTCACATGCCCTCCTTACTGTCCATCACCCAGTTACCCCATCACCCCACCCACCTCCCTTTCCCAACTCAAATGAGGGTTATTTTTTTGTTTTATTTTGTTTTGCTTTGGCTAGCAAATGTTTAGAATGTTTAGAACAGCGAATTGTTTAGAATGTTTAGAACAGGATGTTCCAAAGAGATATAACCCCTCTCTTCACACATACAACAAACAAAAATCTTTGATTTCCAAAATTGGAAATCA
>NW_027753946.1:0-4298 GCF_054177405.1 Leptonychotes weddellii | reverse complement strand
GCACGCACCTGGACCCGGGGGATGCGCAGGTACGGGACACGCACGCACACGCACGCACCTGGACCCGGGTGATGTGCAGGTACAGGACACAGGCCACCAGGAAGCAGATGCAGAACACCAGCAGCAGGAGGACGACCACACTCCTAGGACAGAAGACACAGGCTCACTGCGGGCTGGGCGCAGCAAGGTGTGCCCAAGAAGAGCCTGCAATTCCAATGCCTGACCTCTCCACCAAGTCCCTTCCTGTCTCCACCCCGACTTCTATCCACTTGGGTCTGCCACGAGGTCCTCCCTCCTGAAGGACAGGCCCCTGGATGCTGCCCTCCCCTTGGATGTCATCTGAGAGCAGCTTCTGTAGAAAAAGCTGAATCCCCACACAGGGCCATCAGGTGGTCACCGTGTTCCCAGTGTCCGGGGACGGGGCAGCTTCCTGTGCTTTCTGGAAACTCCGGAAACTCACAGGGGAACAACTCCGCTAGGGAGGTCTTGTCAAGAAAGCTGTCTGTCTGGAAGGAAAATGCATCTTCCCATCAAAAACAAACACTGCAAGCTCACTTTGACTTAGCATAACTGAATATTATTCAATTACTACACTTCTCTTCTTTTCCAGAGGCCACTTTTCCTCATTTTGACGTATCTGAAAATGACGCACACCCAGAAACCAATGTGCATTTTCTCCCTCGAAATCCGTCCTGGAGTCAAGGGTACACGTTGTGTGGATGGAAACGCTGGGAACGGCTGGTGTCTTAGGGTTGTTTGCACGACAACGGAGAACCTGGGAGCGAGTGCCCCACACGTGGGCCGCCAGGGCCTGCCCTCCCGGCTCCCTGGAGCCCGCGGACAGCTGGCCGTGGCCGGCACCATCCCCGCGAGCTGGGGACCACGGGGGAGATGCCAGCGGACATGGAAGGGACCCCCGGCCCTTCTCCCCCGACCGCTGACCACGGGGCCCGCCACACTTACTGCGGGATGATGAGAAGGTAGACGAGGCCGAACAAGGCGGCCAGGACGAGCGCGAGCACGACGGCACTGGTGAAAGACTCATCCTGCAGCTGGTGGTACTAGGGGACACCGAGACCCACCATCAGTGGCTGCGGCCACTGGGAGACACGCGGGGTCCCCCGGGGACACCCGGGACCAGGAACCACAGCCGCGTCAACAAGAGCAAGGGCGGGGGGCCACGGCCGAGGGGCCCCCGGGGTTCTCTGTGCTCCTGAGGTCCTGGTCACCCACCTTGCGCTCACGCTCAGCCTGCTTGTACTTCAGGGTGAAGAAGTCCAGGTCCGCCATCTCCAGCTCCATCTGGCGGGCTTCCAGGAGGCGGCTGATGTACCTGTTGACGCGCGTGCCCGGGGTGGTGTAGACGACGTTTGCAGAGAAGGACGAGCGGTTTCTGAGTTTTTCCGACGCAGTTCTCAACGCCCTCCGCTGCAGCCACGGGGGAAAGAAAGAAATGTTAGCAAATCCTCCACTTATTGAAGAAGAAGCTCTCATGCTCCCTCCAGCCTGCGTGCTCGCCCACTGCAGTCTGGGGGGCCGGGTTCGGGGCTGCATGCAGTCCCAGCTACCCCGCCTGGGACTCCCACGTCTGCAAATGGGGGCACGTGACATTCATGTGGCACCCCATGTGGATGGGGGCGGTACCCAGCACAGGGCAATAAAACAGAGATTGGTTCTTTTAAAATATCAATAAAGTTGACAAATCTCTAGCAGGCATGACAAAGAAAAAAAGAGAAAGGCGATAAACTCGGGAATGAAATGTGATTCTACTACAGACATTGCAGACATCAAAAAGGTAACAAGGAATTTCTGTGAACAATTATACACATTGATTTGACAACTCAGATCAAAAAGCTACTCAAAACACATAACCACAACTCACCCAACACGAAAGATTAGATTAGCCCTGTAATTACTAAAGAAAGTCAATTCATAACCGTAAAACTCCTGAAAAATTAATCTCCAGGCCCAGAGAGTTTCACTGGAGACATTCTACTAAACATTTAAATAATTAACACCAATTCTATACAATATCTTCCAGAAAATAGAAAAGGTAACACCTTCCAATGTACTTTATAAAGTCTGTATTATCCTGATACCAAGATCAGACCAAGACAATACAAAAAAAGGAACACCACAGGCCATCTCTTTCACTACTGATGCTAAAATCTTTAACAAAATGTCAGCAAACAGAATTCAGCAGTATATAAATAGCAGCATACACCATAACCATTTCTAGAGATGCAAGTCTTTTTACATATTTGTACGTCGATGCCTACACCATATTAACACCATATGAACAAATCCCATGGTTGTGTCAATTGATACAGAGAAAGCATTTGACAAAATCCAATACACATTCTTGATAAACATGATCAGAAAACTAGGGAGGGAGGGGAAATTCCCCAACTTGGTGAAGATCTACACAGTACCGATAGCTAGCGTCATAGTCTCTGGTGAAAAACGGAGTGCTTTCCCCCTGACTTTCAGCGGTGCTAGAGACTGCAAACACTGCAATAGGGCAAGAAAAGGAAATAAAAGGCAAATATTAGAAAGAAAGAACTAAAACTGGCCCTATTTGCAGATGACAGGATGGTCTACATAGAAAATTCCAAGGGGAGGAAAAGCCCTAGAACAAATGAAATCCACAAGGTCACCGGAAACAAGATAAACATAAAAAGGGTATTTACTGGGGCGCCTGGGTGGCCAGTCAGTTAGGCGTCTGACTCTTGGTTTTGGCTCAGGTTGTGACCTCAGGGTCGTGGGATCAAGCCCTGCGTCAGGCTCCGTGCTCAGTGGAGAGTCAGCTTGAGGTTCTCTCTCTCCCTCTGCCCCTCCCCCTGCTCCCGCACATGCGCTCTCTCTCTAAAAATAAATAAGTAAATAAATAAAGGTATTTCTTAAACTAATAATCAGCATGTGAAGACCAAAGTTAAAATTCAGTGCCATTTATAATCACGGGGGAAAAAATGAAGTCCTAGGTACAACTCTAACAAAACACGTACACAACTTGTATGTTGAAAACTATATAATACTGATGGAAGAAATCAAAGATCTCAATACAAGGAGGAATACCCATGCTCATGGATTAGAAGACGTTTTTCTTTTTTTTTTATTTTAATTTTAAATTTTTTATTATGTTAATCCCCATACATTACATCATTAGTTTTTGATGTAGTGATCCATGATTCATTGTTTGTGCATAACACCCAGTGCTCCGTGCAGAACATGCCCTCTTTAATACCCATCACCAGGCTAACCCATCCTCCCACCTTGTTTTTCAGAGTCCATCGTCTCTCATGGTTCGTCTCCCCCTCCAATTTCCCCCCCTTCATTCTTTTTCTTAAAATCACTCAACCCAATGTTAAAACTTATTGTATAGCTCCTTTGATCAGGACAGTAGGGTGTTCTCAGAGGAACAGAACACCCTAGAGAGCCCAGAAACTGCCTCACACAAGTATGGTCAATGATTTTTGACTAAAATGCAAAAGCAATTCAATGGAAGAGGGACAGTCGTTTCCACAAATGGCGCTGGACCAAATGGACGTCCACATGCAAAAAAAGTAAATCTTTATTTTTTTAAGATTTTATTTATTCATTTGAGAGGGAGAGAGAGACAGAGAGAGTATAAGCAGAGGGAGAGGCAGAGGAAGAAGTAGACTCCCCACTGAGCAAGGAGCCCAACGTGGGGCTTGATCCCAGGATCCTGGGATCATGACCTGACCTGAAGGCAGATGCTCAACCATCTGAGCCACCCAGGCGCCCCCCAAAAAGTAAATCTTGACCTAAACCTCACACTTTATAAAAGATTAACTCAAAACACACCACAGGTTTAACTATAAAACATGTAAGTATAAACTCTTAGAAGAAAGGTGAAAATCTTTGGGGTTTGGGCTACTTAAAGATCTCTTGCAACACCAAAACCAAACACAGTTCATAAAGGAAAAAATATCAGTAAATTGGACATCTTCAAAATTTAAAACATCTGTCCTGTGAAAGACAAGCCACACGCTGGGAGAAAACACGTACAAACCACACATCTGACAGAAGAATCAGATCCAGAATTTGAAGAACTCTCAAAGGTCAACAGTACCAAGAAGTCACTCAGATTAGAAAGCAAGACAGACATTTTTCCAAAAAAAAAGAAGAGAAAAATACGTGGACAGAAAATAAGGACTTGGGGGGGGGGGCGGAGCAAGATGGCGGAGGAGTAGGAGACCTGGATTTCGTCTCCTCTAAGGAATTCAGCTGGATAGGGATCAAACCATTCTGAACACCTACAAACTCAACAGGAGATC
>NW_027753945.1:0-301 GCF_054177405.1 Leptonychotes weddellii | reverse complement strand
TCACCTTTGTGAACATCCCTAGTGCTCTCATCAGAAAAGTTTTTGACTGGTGGAAAGCTAGTAAGCGCATGATGGTGGACTCCAGTTTCCAAAAACTATAATTTTCCTCGAAAGCTCAAATTATATCATTGGTAATAGATACTGCCAGTTGTTTTCCTTGAAGGGACACATATGCACCATTCATTTTTTTTTTTTTTTTAGATTTTATTTATTTGCGAGACAGAGAATGAGAGACAGAGAGCATGAGAGGGAGGAGGGTCAGAGGGAGAAGCAGACTCCCCGCCGAGCAGGGAGCCCGATG
>NW_027753944.1:0-301 GCF_054177405.1 Leptonychotes weddellii | reverse complement strand
GGGGGGCTCCGCTGTTGCAGCGGGGTCATCCGTGGTCCATGCGGCCCAGCCAGCGGCCTGCCCCGCAGGTTTGTGGGGCTGGGGCAAGAGGCCCACATCCTGCACGTCCACATATTGAAGGGTTCTAAATAAAACTAACAAACCGTCAAATGAAACATGTTCCAACCTCTTTGACAAATATGCTTTTATAATGACAAAATTGGAAAATACATAACTCAAAGGTGGCAAAATACCAAAACTGATTGCATTTAATTCTGGTTATGTGCGTCTGGGTGTGCTGTTATGGGCCTGAGATGACTGG
>NW_027753943.1:0-301 GCF_054177405.1 Leptonychotes weddellii | reverse complement strand
TCACCAGGATTGAACTCCAACCCCAGAGCCTGCCCACCGCGTAGCACACGGCGGGCGGAGGAGACACTTCGTTCACCTCTGTGGAGCCGAAAGGAACAAAACAGAAAGTGAGAACACATGCAACTTCTAAACCGATGATTTCCCTCTTTAGTTTTCGCCAGGAGCCAAACCCTGAGCTGGGACTTTTGTTCTACTGCAAGCCCTCAACCACCAATTTTTCAGCACAATGTCATCTGATAGGGGAATATCAGCAGAGGGCCAAACGGAGCATACTTTACGCAGCATTTGACTTTCTGGCTTA
>NW_027753942.1:0-301 GCF_054177405.1 Leptonychotes weddellii | reverse complement strand
ACCATGCCCGCTTTATATACCTCCATTGACCAATTATATGAATGGCAAGGAGAAGAGGCTGACAGACATCCTTAGGAGGAATAATCTTATCCATTTAATTATTGAAAGCATTTCTTCACCATTGGGATACCCTCTAATGGGCATCTACATGGAACACACGTATCTTTCTACCCTGTGTACATCCTGGTTGGCCCATCCATATACCTCTCCCCCAGACCTTGCCATCACTCTTCCTATTTTTCCATTCCAAAGCCTTAACTGCTGGCCTATGCAGTTTATGTAAATTAATTCTTCAGACTAT
>NW_027753941.1:0-301 GCF_054177405.1 Leptonychotes weddellii | reverse complement strand
ACATTTTTTATTGTTTCCAGACTTTTACTAATATAGAAAACGGTGCATACAATATCTGTTGTTTTCTTCTTTTTGAATGAGTTTTTTAGATGGTGGGGCGAATCAAAGAGTGGGATTGATTTCACAGCTCTCGATAAACTTTGTTCTGCCGATTTTCCATAAGCAGCAATGCCACTGGCAGGGTATTAAGATACTCATTCGGGCACTTTTCGCTTGTTTGTTTTAACTTCTGGGAAGGTAATCCTGTAACCTGCCACAGCTTTTCACTTTCTACTAATTCTCTCTTTTTCACACAGCCAGC
>NW_027753940.1:0-301 GCF_054177405.1 Leptonychotes weddellii | reverse complement strand
TGGGAGGCAGAGGGAGAGGGAGAAGCTCAAGCAGACCCCCCCGCCCCCCCACGAGCGGGGAGCCTGACATGGGGCTCGATCCCACGACCCTGAGACCATGATCTGAGCTGCAAACAAGAGTGGGACACTTAACGACTGAGCCACCCAGGCGCCCCTGGAATTCTTTTGACTGAAGCTCTTACAAACCTGCCCAGATTCAGGGGAGGGGACACTGACCCCCACTTCTCAGTGGGAGGGATGTCCAAGAATTTGGGTGCCATGTTTTTAAGTGCCACACACCACTTGCTTGAATTCCAGCAAC
>NW_027753939.1:0-301 GCF_054177405.1 Leptonychotes weddellii | reverse complement strand
CCTCGGATGGGGGGCTCCGGGGAGAGGCCTGGCCCCCCCCCGAGACCACTGCCCCACAGGCCAGCCAGCACCCACTTGGCCTGGAGCCCCTAGCCTGCAGCGCCTGGCATCCTGAGAGCAGAGGTCCCGTATGTTCCTGTCGAATACGTTTGTAAAACCACCTCATTCTGGGCTTTCGTTTCATTCTTGTGACCTAGGAATTTGGGGCAGAGCATATTTTGTAATTTTTTATATGAATCAAAACAGAAATGAGAACCTATATACTGTATTATTTAGGCTTGGTTTCACCGCGGGCTTTGCG
>NW_027753938.1:0-301 GCF_054177405.1 Leptonychotes weddellii | reverse complement strand
CTAAGTGCCACTGAATTTTACACTTTCCTTAAAATGGTGAATTTTATATTACATGAATCTTACCTCAATAAAACAAATCATACTTAAATATCAAGTATTATGAAATTTGCATTCTTCAAAATTTAACAAATTGTCTTCTTTTGAAGATGTTTCTATTTTGTTATCTTAAATTCTTATTATAATTATTTCATCTGTTGATAATTTATATTACAGTGAAAATGTGTATGATTTACAGTTTTATTCACTTAACCTTTTAATTGGCTTATGAGTGTAATACGGAGATATAAGCATGGTCACACAC
>NW_027753937.1:0-301 GCF_054177405.1 Leptonychotes weddellii | reverse complement strand
GCCATTGCTTAACAACCCTGGTCCCCTTGTGTCTTTCAGTGGGCCGTGGTGGCCAGGGTCTCCATGTGGATTCAACCATGGCAGGTGAGTGGAAGCCACTGGCCTTGGAGGAAGGCCGCAGATGCCATCCAGGTGGGTTCGGGAGGTCCATGTCTGGGAGGCGGCCACACGGGTGTTGTGCCGGGAGCCCTAGATGTCCAGATAGGGTGGATTTCCCCATTGAAGGTCCTCCCTTGGGCCATCGCATGTGCAGGGGAAGTGAAAGGTTGGCGGGGTGCCTGACAAGGACTGGAAAGTGCAA
>NW_027753936.1:0-301 GCF_054177405.1 Leptonychotes weddellii | reverse complement strand
CGCTCCCAGTTCGCACACGAGACTCCGCCGCTTCAGTTTCCATCCCGGGGGCTGCAGTTCGTGTGCGCGGGACCCCGGCGCTCCGGGTTTCCACCCCGGGGCCTGCAGTTCACCGGTGCGACTCCCACGGTCCGGGTTTCTGTCTAGGGGGGCTGCAGTTCGCATGCACACGACCCCACAGCTCTGAGTTTCAGTACCGGGGGCTGCCCTAAAGTCCTTTCCCCATGCTACCGGTCTGCGAGTCTGTGCGCATCCGCAGCGCATGAGGCTGTCACTCACCGGAGGTGTAGGATCCCCACGC
>NW_027753935.1:0-4298 GCF_054177405.1 Leptonychotes weddellii | reverse complement strand
GAGGGTTGCTGGAGTGGGGGGTGAGGTGGGAGGGAGGGGGTGACTGGGTAATAGACACTGGGGAGGGTATGTGCTCTGGTAAGCGCTGTGAATTGTGCAAGACTGTTGAATCTCAGATCTGTACCTCTGAAACAAACAATGCAATATATGTTAAGAAAAAAAAAAAGAAGAAGAAGGTAGCAGGAGGGGAAGAATGAAGTGGGGGAAATCGGAGGGGTAGACGAACCATGAGAGACGATGGACTCTGAAAAACAAACTGAGGGTTCTAGAGGGGAAGGGTGTGGGAGGATGGGTTAGCCTGGTGATGGGTATTGAGGAGGGCACATTCTGCATGGAGCACTGGGTGTTATGCACAAACAATGAATCATGGAACACTACATCTAAAACTAATGATGTAATGTATGGGGATTAACATAAGAATAAAAATATTAAAAAAAAAATGATTTACCCTGTGTCTTGGATAATAAAAAGCCCCATTGTCATTTAAACAGTATGCTCTTTGGGGTGCCTGGGTGGCTTTTTAAAATCTTTTTAAAAAATGTTTATGTATTTATGTATTTATTTATTTAAGAGAGAGAGAGAGCACGTGTGCTTGCATGTGTGCAAGTGTGGGGAGGAACAGAGGGAGAGAATCTTTAAGCAGGCTCCCTGCTGAGCACAGAGCCCCATGTGGTGCTCAATCTCACAACCCTTGAGATCATGACTGGAGCCAAACCCAAGAGTTGGACACTCCACCAACTGAGCTACCCAGCTGCCCCAATAATAAATCTTTAAAAAAAAAAAAAAGATGCTCATTTACTCACCATCTGTTCTAGATGCTAGAAGGATCCATCCCTACTCCTAGAGATTTCATTCATTGAACAAACCTGAACTGAACCACATTAATGATGTGCCAGATCTTGAGTTGAGGACTGAAGATGTAGAACTGACCAGGTCTGTACACAGGTTCCTGTACAGATATTTCTGCCTAATGGAAAGATAAGAGTTCCTTGAATGTTGGAGCTTGAAATGTCCATAAGTATTATATGACAAAACTCACACAAGAGGAATTAGCCTGAATAGGCCTATATCTGTTAAAGAAACTGAAACATTAATAATCTTCCAAAACAGAAAGCTCCAGGCCCAGGTGGACTCAGTGGTGAGCTCTACTAAGTATTTAAAAAGGAAATTATTCCAATTCTCTTCAATCCCTTTCAGGACATAGAATCGAGGGAATACTTTCAAACTCATTCTATGAGACCAACATTACCTTAATACCAAAACCAGCCTAAGACATTACAAGGAAAGAAAATTACAGACCAATATCTCTCAGAATATAGATGTAAAAACCACCAACAAAATCCAGAAATGTATAGGATGTATTATATACCACTTGCAAGTGAGATTTTTTTCCCCAAGTATGCAAGGCTGGTTCAACATTTGAAAATCAATTAACATGATCTACTGCATGAACAAGATAAAGAAAAACAACATGATCATATCAATAGATGCAGAAGAAGCAGTTGACAAAATCCAAAACCCATAAAAATAGATGAGAACTCCCTCAACTTGATAAAGAATATCTATAAAAAAAACTGTAGAACAGACACTATACTTAATGGTGAGAAACAAGAAGCTTCCTCACTAAGATCAGGAACAAGGCAAGGATGTACCTACCCTCTCACCACTGCTTTCCAACATCATACTAGAAGTTCTAGCTAATGCAATAAAACAAGAAAAGAAAATGTGTACAGAATGGAAAGAAGAAATAAAACTGTTTTGTTCACAGAAGTCATGATCATGCATGTGGAAAACAAAAAGTATTGACCAAAAAAAAAAAAAAAGGGATTAATAAGTGATTACAGCAAGACTGTAGGATACATGGGGCACCTGGGTGGCTCAGTCACTGAGCATCTGCCTTCGGCTCAGGTCATGATCCCAGGGTCCTGGGATGAGCCCTGCATTGGGCTCCCTGCTCAATGGGAAGCCTGCTTCTCCCTCTCCCACTCCCCCTGCTTGTGTTCCCTCTCTCATTGTGTCTCTCTCTGTCAATAAATAAATAAATAAATAAATAAATAAATAAATAAAGACTGTAAGATACAAGGCTAATATACAAAAGGCAATTGCTCTTCTATATACCAGCAATCAAAAAACAAGAGTTAAAATGAAAAATACAATACCTTTACATTCACAACTCCCCCAAATGAAATATTTAGCTATAAATCTATCAAAATATGTGCAAGGTCTGTATGAGGAAAACTACAAAACTCTGATGAAAGAAATCAAAGAAAAACTAAATAAATACAGAAATATTCCATGTTCATAGATAGGAATATTAAATATTATCAAGATGTCAGTACTTTCCAACTTGGTCTATAGATTCAATGTAATTTCAGTCAAAATCCCAACAAGTTATTTGATGGATATCCACAAACAGATTCTAAAGTTTATATGAAAAGGCAGAAGATCTAGAATAGACAAACACAATATTGAAAAAGAAGAACAAAGTTAGAAGACCGGCACTATCTGACTTCAAAACTTGATATAAAGCCATGATTTCAGAAGAGAATTCTATTGATGAAAAATAGGCAAACAGATCAATGGAAAAAAATTGAAAACCCAAAAATATAGCTAACTGATTTTTGACAAAGGACAAAGGCAATACAGTGGAGAAAAGACTTTTTTTCAGTAAGTATTGCTCAAACAACTAGATAAGTATATGAAAAAAAACTGAATCTAAGCACAAACCCTACACCCTTCACAAAAACTAACACAAAATGGATCACAAACCTAACTGTAAAAAGCCAAATTAAAAAAACTCTTAGAAGTAGCATTGGAAAAATTCTAGATGACCTTGTATTTGGTGATGACTTTTTAGATACAACACTGAAGGCACAAGTCAGCAAAGAAATAATTGAGGGGCACCTGGGTTGCTCAGTCAGTTGAGTGTCCAACTCTTGGTTTTGGCTCAGGTTGTAATCTCATGGGTCATGGGACTGAGCCCTGTGTCAGACTCTGTGCTCAGTCAGGAGTCTGCTTGAAAGATTCTCTCCCTCTGCCTCTCCCCCACTCATGCATTCTCAATAAATAAATAAATAAACAAACAAATATTTTTTTAAAAAAAGAAATAACTGATAAGCTGGACTTTCTTAAAATTAAAAATCTCTCTTCTATGAAAGACAATGTCAATAGAATGAGAAGACAAGTCACTGAATAGGGGAAAATATTTGTAAAAGACATACCTAATAAAAAACTGCTATCCAAGATATAAAAAGAATTCTCAAAATTCCACAATAAGAAAACAAACAACCTAATTATAAAACATTTCACCAAAGAACATATACAGGTAACAAATAAATATCTGAAAGGTGCTCAACATCACAGGTCATAAGGGAAATGCAAATTAAGACAATGAGATACCACTACTCACCTATTAGAATGACCAGAATAAAAAATACAGACAACACCAAATGCTGGTGAGGGTGGGTAGGAACAGGAACTCTCATTCATTGCTGGTGGGAATGCAAAATCGTACAGCTACTTGGGAAGACAGTTTGATGGTTTCTTATAAAACTAAATATACTCTTACATATGATCTAGTAATCACCCTCTTTGGTATTTACCCAAAGCAGTTGAAAACTTATGTCCATACAAAGTCTACACAGAAATGTTTATGTTAGCTTTATTCATTTATTATTGCCAGAACTTGAAAGCAACCAAGATATCTTTCCATTAGTCAATGGCTAAATGGGGATACAACCAGGTAATGGAATAACATTCTATGCTAAAAAGAAATGAGCTATTTATACTTGAAAAGACAGAGAAGAAATGTATATCCATATTATTATGTGAAAGAAGCCTATCTGAAAACGCTAC
The DNA here is from genome assembly GCF_054177405.1 of Leptonychotes weddellii. NCBI lineage: Eukaryota > Metazoa > Chordata > Mammalia > Carnivora > Phocidae > Leptonychotes > Leptonychotes weddellii. The sequence continues at coordinate 443 of NW_027753935.1, read as the reverse complement.
ATACATTCCAACTATATGACAATCTGAAAAAAACCCAAAACTATGAAGAAAACAAAAAGATCAGGGTCACCAGGGGTAGGGGAGAGGGAGGGATAAATAGGTGGAACACAGAGGATTTTAGAGCAGTGAAACTACTCTGTGTAATACTATGGGGGAGATACGTGTCATTATACATCTGTCCAAACTCATAGAATGTACAACATCAAAAGCAAACCCTAATGTAAACTGTAGAGTTTAGGTGCAAATGGTGTGTAGGTGTAGGTTCATCTATTGTAATAAATGTACTGTTCTGGTTGGGAATATTGACAATGGGTGAGGCTATACAACTATTGTGGTAGGAGATGTCTGAGAAATATCTATACGTTCCACTTAACTGTGCTGTAAATCTAAAATTGCTCTAAAAACTAAAGGTCATTAAAATTCATTTCTCTTTACCCCCCCCC
>NW_027753934.1:0-301 GCF_054177405.1 Leptonychotes weddellii | reverse complement strand
TCTAGCTTGACAAATTTCTGTGGAGAGACCTGCAGCTAGCACTATGGGTCTTCCCTTGTTTGTTAAGGATTTTTTTTTTTTTTTTTTTTTGGTCATTACACCTTGCAAATTTAATTACAATATGCCTTGGTTTTGGCCTGATTTTGTTGTTTTGTTGAGAGTTCTCTGTGCCTCCTGGGTCTGGATGTCTGTTTCCTTCTTCACTTTAGAGAATTATTCAGCTATTATTTTTTCAAATAATTTTCCGCCCCCTTATCTCTCCCTTCCTCTCTGGAATTCCTATAATACAAATGTTATTACA
>NW_027753933.1:0-301 GCF_054177405.1 Leptonychotes weddellii | reverse complement strand
GCATCAGGGATACAAGAAAATACTCAAGTCTATCTTCATATCGACCTCAACGGGGCCAGCCTAGAAAAATCGGCCTCGTTTTCTGTGCAAAAATTCAACATCCTGATTGCTCGGAAAGACCACGGTCCATACAGGGCTCTGCCCCGGGTGGACGGGGGCGGTGGGGAGACCCTGGTCTTCAGGTATCACATCCGGCCACCACCCACCTGCCAGCACGGGAGGGACGACAGAATGAGATGTGGATGATCAACTGCTACTATGGGACATAGTAGATGCTTCAGAAAGTGTTTCCTCCCCCCCT
>NW_027753932.1:0-301 GCF_054177405.1 Leptonychotes weddellii | reverse complement strand
CCTGGCAACCACCATTCTATTCTCTGTTTTTATGTGTTTGATATTTATTTACATTCTACATATCTAAATACATGATATCATATATATAAATATATATATATATTCCCACATATATCCATTCATATATAAATGTGAATATTTATATCTCTATACATCTGTATGTGTATAACATACAGTTTCCACAGTTTCTTTACCCATCATCTGATGATGGATACAAGTTATTTCCATGTCTTAGCTATTGTGAATAATGCTGCAATTAACATGAGAGTCCAGATATTTCTTCAAGATAGTGATGTTATCT
>NW_027753931.1:0-301 GCF_054177405.1 Leptonychotes weddellii | reverse complement strand
CTTTCTTTCTTTCTTTCTTTCTTTCTTTCTTTCTTTCTTTCTTTCTTTCTTTCTTTCTTTCTTTCTTTCTTTCTTTCTTCTTTCTCTTTCGTGCTTTCTTTCTTCTTTCTTTCTTTTCTCTCCTTCCTTCCTCCCTCTTTCCCTCCCTCTTTCCCACCCTTCCTTCCTGTTTGTTTGTTTATTTTTGTATAGTGTGATGTGAGTATGAAGACATATTATTTTCTAGGTGGCTATCCAAGTGACCCAGTACCTTTTATTGAATATAGAAAAGACCATACATTCTCTCTAGGCACTTTACTTT
>NW_027753930.1:0-301 GCF_054177405.1 Leptonychotes weddellii | reverse complement strand
TATTTTACTCTACCGGACAGAGTCTCAATAGTGCAGTTGCTGTGTGTTGAAGGATGCTTACTTTCCATTTTAAATGATGTTGCTAGATTTCTTCCTTTCTTTTTTTTTTTTTTTTTTTTAAAGATTTTATTTATTTATTTGACAGAGACAGAGAGCGAGAGCAGGAACACAAGCAGTGGGAGTGGGAGAGGGAGAGCAGGCTTCCTGCCGAGCAGGGAGCCCGATGTGGGACTCGATCCCAGGACCCTGGGATCATGACCTGAGCCGAAGGCAGACGCTTAACGACTGAGCCACTCAGGCG
>NW_027753929.1:0-301 GCF_054177405.1 Leptonychotes weddellii | reverse complement strand
AACAACAACAACAACAACACCATCACTAACAATAACGCTGACCCCACAGATGATGAAAGAGGCAAGATTTAGGGGGAATACAGAGCTCATTCAGAAGATGACAAACCTGGTGTCATCGCACCAGAGGCGAAGGACACAGTGGAATCTGTTTTCCATTTGAAAGCCTACCACACACGCGGCTAATGTTTAGCTGTCCAGCTTATCTCCCCTAGGACATCCCACTGTGCTATTTACTACTCCCGGATTCTGCCTTGAGCGGCCTCTACAACTTCCTTCTTTTTTTTTTTTTTTTTAAGATTTT
>NW_027753928.1:0-301 GCF_054177405.1 Leptonychotes weddellii | reverse complement strand
TCTTTAAGTTCTTTTCCAGCACTACCCTTTTCCTCCTCTCATCCTGTTTCTCCTATGACACAAATGTTAGATCTTTTGTTATCATCCCTCTGGTCCTTAATGCTCCATTTATCTATCTATCTATCTATCTATCTATCTATCATCTATCTATCTTTATTTATTTATTTATTTATTTATTTATTTATTTATTTATTTATTTATTTATTTTCAGTCTGCTTTCTCTCTGTGTTTCACACTGGGTAATTTCTGCTGTTCTATCTTCCAGCTCACTGATTTTCTCCCACCTTCCCCTCATGCCGCT
>NW_027753927.1:0-301 GCF_054177405.1 Leptonychotes weddellii | reverse complement strand
GAAGTTTTGATTTGTCCTACCTCCTATGCTCCTTATATCTCAAAATGGCACCCACAACCAACCACACAGGAATCAATGAATCATTCTTGATGTTTTCTCTGAATCAGCTTCCATATATAATCACACATTATATATTATGAATTCCACCTCTTTAATATCTCCCAAATGCTTCCACTTCCCTTTATTACTTTTTTTCTACCTAAATCTGAGCCACAGTCATCTTTTGCCTCAACCAATGCATTCTCTTCGCATGACAGTCTTGTTTTCACTGTCATCACCTCTGGTCCATCCTCTGGAGCAG
>NW_027753926.1:0-301 GCF_054177405.1 Leptonychotes weddellii | reverse complement strand
ACTTATCAACATTGTACTTAACAATTCTGAAGCTATATAGGGAGAAACTCTGGACAGCTGGGTGACACCTCTGAAAGGAAGAGCTAGATCTCCTGTAAATTTTTAGGATGACAAGAAAGAGATTGCTGGGCTCTCAAAGATATGCAATGGTTATGTCCTAAAGGCAAATCAGAGATTAAATGAGCTTTATTGAAACTTCATCCCATCCCTGGTCCAGATTAATTATTTTAATAATAGAGGAAAGAAGGAAGCCAGTACAGTTTTGTTTTACATGCACTATCTGGCATAAAATGGAAAAAAA
>NW_027753925.1:0-301 GCF_054177405.1 Leptonychotes weddellii | reverse complement strand
TCACCAGGATTGAACTCCAACCCCAGAGCCTGCCCACCGCGTAGCACACGGCGGGCGGAGGAGACACTTCGTTCACCTCTGTGGAGCCGAAAGGAACAAAACAGAAAGTGAGAACACATGCAACTTCTAAACCGATGATTTCCCTCTTTAGTTTTCGCCAGGAGCCAAACCCTGAGCTGGGACTTTTGTTCTACTGCAAACCCTCAACCACCAATTTTTCAGCACAATGTCATCTGATAGGGGAATATCAGCAGAGGGCCAAACGGAGCATACTTTACGCAGCATTTGACTTTCTGGCTTA
>NW_027753924.1:0-4298 GCF_054177405.1 Leptonychotes weddellii | reverse complement strand
ACACACACAATGGAATATTATGCAGCCTTCAAAAAATTGAAATCTTGCCATTTGCAAAAACATGGATGGAACTAGAGGGTTATTAGGCTAAGTGAAATAAGTTGATCAGAGAAAGACAGTATCATATGATCTCACTGATATGAGGAATTTGAGAAACAAGACAGAGGATCATAAGGGAAGGGAGGGAAAAATGAAACAAGACAAAACCAGACAGGGAGACAAACCATAAGAGACTCTTAATCTCAGGAAACAAACAGGGTTGCTGGGGTGGAGGTGGGTGGGAGGGACGGGGTGGCTGGGTGATGGGAGGTTATGTGCTATTGTGAGTGCTGTGAATTGTGTAAGACTGATGAATCACAGACCTGTACCCCTGAAACAAATAATACATTATATGTTAATGAAAAAATAAATAAGTAAATAAATAAGAAAAGGAGATTGTCAACAGTGGCAGACATAGAAATAGACTACATTTTAGAATTGTTAAATTATTTAAAGTAACTTATCTTTAAAATAACCTTTAAAACATCCATGATACATATATTAAAGTACCTAGAGAAAAGGGACAAAATGCATGAAGAAATGTGTAATTTCAGAAGAGAGATGGAAGCTAGAAAGAATCAAACGGAGATGATGTTCATGAAAAACATAATATTAGAGATGGATACAGTAGAAGAAAGAATCAATAAAGATAAAGTCATTTTATAGAAATAATCCTATATGAAACAGAGAAAACAATTTTAAAAAAGAACAGCTTTTTGGATCTTTGGAACAGAATCAAATTTTGTAGTATACTTATAATTAAAGTTTTGGACAAAGAGAAGAAAGAGAATGGGGCGGGACGCCTGGGTGGTTCAGTCATTAAGCGTCTGCCTTCGGCTCAGGTCATGATCCCAGGGTCCTGGGATCGAGCCCCACATCGGGCTCCCTGCTCCACGGGAAGCCTGCTTCTCCCTCTCCCACTCCCTCTGCTTGTGCTCTCTCTCTCTCTCTCTGACAAATAAATAAAATCTTTAAAAAAAAATAAGAAAGAGAATGGGGCAAAAAAGAATACTGTATTATGAAGAAATAATATCCAAGATTCTAAATTTCAAGAAAACCAACAATTACAGACCTAAGTAGAATGAATCCCTACCAGGAATTCAAAGAAACCCACAGGTAGGTATATAATAATTAAGCTGCTGCAATAAAAATAAAGAGAAAATCATAAAACCATCCAGTTGGGAGAAAAATACACAAAATATAGGGGATTAATTATTTGGATGATAGCTGATTTCACATAAGAAACTATGACATCCAGGGACGCCTGGGTGGCTCAGTCATTTAGCATCTGCCTTCGGCTCAGGTCATGATCCAGGGTCCTGGGATCGAGCCCTTCATCGGGCTCCCCGCTCTGCGGGAAGCCTGCTTCTTCCTCTCCCACTCCCCCCTGCTTGTGTTCCGTCTCTCGCTAGGTGTCTCTCTGTCAAATAAATAAAATCTTAAAAAAAAAAAAAAAAGAAACTATGACATCCAGAAGAAAATGTAAAAAACATATCTTAAAGTGCTCAGGGAAGGAAAAAAAAGCAATCTGGAAATCTATGCTCTTGAAAAATTAAGGTAAAAAGTATGTCATTTCAGACAGATGAACAGAGAGGATTTATCCCCAATGAACTCTATTACAAGAAATGCTAAAAGAAGTTCTTTAGGGAGAAGGGAAAGGATACCAGATAGAAACGCAAATCTTCAGGAAAAAATAAAGAACACTAGTCAGGAAATATATATACCTTACAATTGCCTGTTAAAACAAACAAAAATAGTAATGCATTATGTGGTTTATGATGTATGTAGAAGTAAAATTATACATACACTACCTAGTGAAATAAAGTTTAACTGTAGAAATGCATTTGAAGAGTGGATTGTAGTAAGTTAAATATGCATATTGTTACCTCTAGGACAACTATTAGAAATATAACACAAAGAGGCAAAACAATAAAGATAATAGAGGAGATAAGAAATAATACTCAAATAAAAATTCACCTAAAGAAGGTAGGTAAGGTAATCAATAATTATATTAAAAAAACTAAAGGGATACATAGATAAATATATGGTCATAGTTGTAGACTTCACGTTTCTCAATAATGGAGACAAATTTAGACAAAAAATCAGTAAGGATATAGAAGATTTTAACAGCATATCAGTAAGCTAAATCTAATCAATATTTAGAGAAAATTTACCCCAAAGATTTCAGAATGTACATTCTTCTCAGTCTGCATGGAACACTCACCAAGGCAGACCACATCATCAGTAAAAATAATAAAAAAAAAAAGCCTCAATAGATTCTAAATAATTGAAATGACACTGAGAGACTTTTGTTTCTGGTCTGGCATGTAAATAGCTTGAATGCTGTTATCACCATCCTCACAACAAGAAGGGCTGAGCAAACCAAAAATCAGCAACTCCTCCTAGATCCATCAGAGAACTGAGCTCACAGGGCAAACCACTGACCCCAAAATTGAAGAGACAGGTGGATACAGAGCATCGCAGTGGATGTCATGGTGCAGAAGCCCAGGACCTCTATGGGACAAGTATGGTATAGGAGAACCTAAACTGTAGTTGACATATTGCTGGAGACTCAGCGAGTACAAGTTAGAGAATTAAAAGTCACCTGCTGAGAGTGAGAAGATAGGCAGATACAAGAGTCCGTACTGTATGGATTCCATTTTCATGAAACCTGGGAAGAGAAAACACCAGTCTGTGGTGGTGGAAACCAGAGCACTGGCCATGGAGATGGGGGACTGACTGATCAGGAAGGCTCACGCAGGAACCTTCTAGGGTGATCACAATTATCCATATCCTAACAAGGCTGTAGGTAATACAGGCATATCCATTTGTGAAAATCCACTGGACAGTACCCCTAAAACTTTTCCATTGCACTGAATGTAAGCTGTATTTCAGCAGTAGAATTAAAAACTAAATAAATATGGACTTAACTCTCTTCCTGTTTACTCTTCCTCTAAGCAAAATTCAGTTAATTCAGGAGAATCAAGCTAAGGTCTCTATTTCATCTTGTAGTGCACCATATGCATGTGTATGTGTGTGTATATATTCGTGTGTGTGTGTGAGAGAGAGGGAGACATAAGGATAGAGGTATGGGTAGAGATTGAGAGGGAGAGAGATGGAAACAGGGACATGGAATTAAAGATAGATACAAGTAGAAGGAGACATTTTAGAAAGTAGAAGTGAAAAAATGCTTTTGCCATATTGTCAGACTTCAGGAAAGTTAGGGAAGTCTTTGTTTTCCCACAGCCCAAAGGAAATATACCTATTAATGAACCTAACAGCACTACTCTTTCTAATCAATGAAGCAAAGCAGGTAAATATAGTGAGAGGTGAAAATGGAAACCAGAGTCAAGGCATGCTAAGTTAGAAATGCAGGATACTTGATAATATTTTCCATAAAATAGCTGAGAGTTTTACACACATTTTCCTTCTATTTTAAGTGATTCTCACCCTTTCTATGTCACGAATTCCCAGTTAGGGTTCAGGAAGAGAAGGCACTGAGGAAGCCAATAGGTAGTTGCATTAGCTTTTCTATTTCAAGCTGTGACAGCTGCAAAATTGTTCAGTGTAACTCCACAGGGAGCGCTACCCAGCTATGCAAATGAATTCCAAATGTGACATTTGCCGGTGTGGGGGATGGTGGCTGCGGAGGCTGAGTGATTGCCACCGGTCCGTCTGATGGATTGATTCATATCACCAAGCAGCCTGCTGCCAATGATTGTGGCTCATCCATCCATCAGCGACCTTCTCCCTGGAAGGAAGGAAAGGAGGGAGAAAGAACAGAAGAGCAGAAGAAAGGCAGAGAGGAAAAAAGAGAATTAAGGTCTTTTTTTCATTACTTTTCCCTCCTACTGGCAAGTACTCCTATCATTATGTCATTCTTCACCAAACCATTCCCTTGGCCCTGGCCACACACTTTGTTCATATTATAACCACATTAATAACCAGTCTTCACTTCTCCTCTGTCCTTACTGTGTGACTTGCTTTGGTATTGCTTGATTGGTATTTATGTCATGTTCTTTAGAATTTGCTATTTCAAGAATAGAGATAACAGAGATTTTATGGTATGATATAAATCCTAACCTATATGGGCAGAAGATATATGAAATATTGTCAGTACCCTTTCAGTAAGAAACTCCTGTGTTATGTATGTTATTTTCAGTTTTGTCAGGAGACCCCTGATTTAGTGAAAAAATCTCCTGTTCCTGCATGAAAACATTTTGGTGGGTGGGAGTTTACAGAAGAGAGGGAGGTAAAGA
>NW_027753923.1:0-301 GCF_054177405.1 Leptonychotes weddellii | reverse complement strand
CCCAGAACCCTGGGATCATGACCTGAGCAGAAGGCAGACGCTTAACGACTGAGCCACCCAGGCGCCCCGCCGTTTTGTTTTAAAGTGAGCTCTGAGGAATCCTTTTTGCTGTTGTTTATTTGTGGTGGTGGTGTTTTCCAAGATTGCAAGGAATTGGGTGGGAGGCACAGGGAGCGTTTTTGTGGGACTGCCCTCAAATATCAGCATGTTTAGTTTCTGGCCACCAGGAGCATCCCCCAGGGCCTGGGACAATCAAAAACACACCCACACAAACCCAAAAAGCGCCATCACTGGGGAGAGG
>NW_027753922.1:0-301 GCF_054177405.1 Leptonychotes weddellii | reverse complement strand
TGGTTTTTGATATAATGTTCAGTGATTCATCAGTTCAGTTAACACCCAGTGCTCATCACGTCACATGCCCTCCTTACTGTCCATCACCCAGTTACCCCATCACCCCACCCACCTCCCTTTCCCAACTCAAATGAGGGTTATTTTTTTGTTTTATTTTGTTTTGCTTTGGCTAGCAAATGTTTAGAATGTTTAGAACAGCAAATTGTTTAGAATGTTTAGAACAGGATGTTCCAAAGAGATATAACCCCTCTCTTCACACATACAACAAACAAAAATCTTTGATTTCCAAAATTGGAAATCA
>NW_027753921.1:0-301 GCF_054177405.1 Leptonychotes weddellii | reverse complement strand
TGCTTCTCCCTCTGCCTCTGCCCGCCGCTACCCCTGCTTGTGCTCTCTCTCTCTCTCTGACAAATAAATAAAATCTTTAAAAAAATTATAAATAAATAAATAAATCCCACTAGATAGAAATTATTTTTTTAAAGGGGGGCAAGGGGCGCGGGGTTCTCCTGCCCGCATCTGCATTCGGAGCCCCTGCGGCTGCGGAGCCCGGGGCTGGAGGAAGGAGGTGCGGAATAGGATCGCTCCGGCACGGTTTTCAAGGCAGGGGAGAGGAGACCGAGGCCCCCCGCGCGGGGAAGCGGCTGGCGGA
>NW_027753920.1:0-301 GCF_054177405.1 Leptonychotes weddellii | reverse complement strand
CCCTCCAGCTCCATCCACGTCGTTGCAAATGGCAAGATCTCATTCCTTTTGATGGCTGCATAATATTCCATTGTGTATATATACCACATCTTCTTTATCCATTCATCTGTCGATGGACATCTTGGCTCTTTCCACAGTTTGGCTATTGTGGACATTGCTGCTATAAACATCGGGGTGCACATACCCTTTCAGATCCCTACTTTTCCCATTTGTGATATTTTAATTTTTTTTTTATTCTTATGTTAATCCCTATACATTACATCATTAGTTTTAGATGAAGTGTTCCATGGTTCATTGTTTG
>NW_027753919.1:0-301 GCF_054177405.1 Leptonychotes weddellii | reverse complement strand
GGAGGCTCTGGCTATGGAGGCTGCGGTTACAGAGGCTCCGGCTATGGAGGCTGTGGTTATAGAGGCTGTGGTTATGGAGGCTCTGGCTACGGAGGCTGCGGCTACGGAGGCTGCGGTTACGGAAGCTGCGGTTACGGAGGCCAGGGCTGTGGCTATGGCTCCAGCTATGGCTGTGGCTTCCGCAAACTGGGCTGTGGCTTCCGCAAACTGGGCTGTGGCTACGGATACGGCTCTGGCTGTGGCTACGGATACGGCTCCCGCTCTCTCTGTGGCTCTGGATGCGGCTCTGGCTTTGGCTGCT
>NW_027753918.1:0-301 GCF_054177405.1 Leptonychotes weddellii | reverse complement strand
CCCAGAACCCTGGGATCATGACCTGAGCAGAAGGCAGACGCTTAACGACTGAGCCACCCAGGCGCCCCGCCGTTTTGTTTTAAAGTGAGCTCTGAGGAATCCTTTTTGCTGTTGTTTATTTGTGGTGGTGGTGTTTTCCAAGATTGCAAGGAATTGGGTGGGAGGCACAGGGAGCGTTTTTGTGGGACTGCCCTCAAATCTCAGCATGTTTAGTTTCTGGCCACCAGGAGCATCCCCCAGGGCCTGGGACAATCAAAAACACACCCACACAAACCCAAAAAGCGCCATCACTGGGGAGAGG
>NW_027753917.1:0-301 GCF_054177405.1 Leptonychotes weddellii | reverse complement strand
TGCTTCTCCCTCTGCCTCTGCCCGCCGCTACCCCTGCTTGTGCTCTCTCTCTCTCTCTGACAAATAAATAAAATCTTTAAAAAAATTATAAATAAATAAATAAATCCCACTAGATAGAAATTATTTTTTTAAAGGGGGGCAAGGGGCGCGGGGTTCTCCTGCCCGCATCTGCATTCGGAGCCCCTGCGGCTGCGGAGCCAGGGGCTGGAGGAAGGAGGTGCGGAATAGGATCGCTCCGGCACGGTTTTCAAGGCAGGGGAGAGGAGACCGAGGCCCCCCGCGCGGGGAAGCGGCTGGCGGA
>NW_027753916.1:0-301 GCF_054177405.1 Leptonychotes weddellii | reverse complement strand
GCTCTGCTGAGTCTGTGTGGTGGTGAAGGCTTTTGCAGACGACAAAGTAATTTGAAGCAGATGATATTTTCTTTCTTTTTTTTTAGATTTTATTTATTTGTCAGAGAGAGAGAGAGAGAGGGCACAAGCAGGGGGAGCGGCAGGCAGAGGGAGAGGGAGAAGCAGGCTCCCCGCTGAGCAAGGAACCCGACATGGGGCTCGATCCCAGGACCCTGAGATCATGACCTGAGCGGAAGGCAGACGCCCAACGACTGAGCCACCCAGGCGCCTCGAAGCAGATGATATTTTCAGTAGCTGTTAA
>NW_027753915.1:0-301 GCF_054177405.1 Leptonychotes weddellii | reverse complement strand
CCCCAATTACCCCACCCCCGCAGCCTCTGATAACCACCAATCTATCCTCTGCTTTTTTTTTTTCAAAGATTTATTTATTTTAGAGAGAGAGCAAGCAGGGGATAGGGGCAGAGAGGGAGAGGGAGTCCCAGCTGAGTCCATGCTACACATGGAGCCCCACGCAGGGCTTGATCTCACAACCCTGAGATCATGAGATCATAACCGGAGCTGAAACCAAGAGTCAACTAGTTGCTTAACCAACTGAGCCACCCAGGCGCCCCTCTGCTTTTATGAATGTGGCTCTTTTAGATTTGACATATAA
>NW_027753914.1:0-301 GCF_054177405.1 Leptonychotes weddellii | reverse complement strand
CATGTTTCTATGAACATCAAGTTTCCCCAACTTTTGGAATTTATATACCAGACAAAGGCTAATTTTCTAATATGTCAAGAGTCCCTGCTTAATATGAAGAAGATGACCAACCCACAAGAGAAAAAGGGGCCAAAAAAAAAAAAAAAAGAAGTATGGATAGTTCCCAGGAAAGGACATCTATTTTTTTTATTTTTTTTTTAAAGATTTTATTTATTTATTTGAGAGAGAGAATGAGAGACAGAGAGCATGAGAGGGAGGAGGGTCAGAGGGAGAAGCAGACTCCCTGCCGAGCAGGGAGCCC
>NW_027753913.1:0-4298 GCF_054177405.1 Leptonychotes weddellii | reverse complement strand
ACAAATGAAGGTCTGCCTTGCTGGCTTCTGGTGGAATAATAGGGCATCTTGTGACCAGGACCGAAGTCTGGGAGACCCAGCTCTGCTTTCTTACACTTTTTATATATAAAGCATACACATATATACAGTATATTTGTGGTATGAAAATACCTTGGGGGAGGGAGGGGCCATGAGGAAAAAGATGTTTACAAAGGCTCCTTAGGCAGGATAGAATATAACAAAGGTGAGAAATATGTCTCCCTCATACTCTTCTTACCAGATCTTCCTGCTCCTTTCCCCCTCCTCTGAGACATCCTTATCTCAACCATGTTTTTATTTTTCTTCTCTTTTTTAAAACATCCTCTTCCTTTCAGTTTTGCTCAGGGGACTTAGAGATGTCTTGCTGTCACCTCTGCCCTTGCTCCTTTGCTGGATTGGATATGGTTGATAAGAGAGAGGATTGTGCTAGGGATACTAGGGGTACCCAGTGGAAGGTAAGCTGGGCACGCACTTGGACTTGTCACCTTTCCCTGTTTTCAAAGCTGCCTTAAGGGTTTCTTTGGTCATCTTTTGCTCCTTAAGAAATCTTAAGGGGGCAGGGGTTTGCTGATTGTGAACTCACTGTAATTCCTTAGGAATGGCCTTAAGCTAAGTTTTAGGATGAAAGTGGTCATTATAATCTAATTTCATCTGCCCCCTCCCTCAAACCTTTACCTTTCAGAATCACATCAAAAATACCATTCCTACCTCCTCATTTTCCTTTAACAACGGTTACCTTTCTTGGGGTTTGGCCTTTACCATTGGTATTTTTTAAACTACTTTTTTTCTATTTTTATCTTACTTCAAACATTTTTGGAAGTAGGCAGCAGGGTCACCTATTTATTTTCCTGATCAATTATTATGATTACAGCAGGGTTTTTTCTAAGATTTTATTCATTTGAGAGAGAGAGCAAGAGAGATCATGAGTGGGTGGAGGGGCAGAGGGAGAGGGAGGAGCAGACTCCCCACCGAGCAGGGAGCCTGACATGGGGCTCGATCCCACGACCCACAGATCATGACCTGAGCCTAAGGCAGATGCTTAACCAACTGAGCCACCCAGGTGCTCCCAGCAGGGTTTTTTTCTATCATAATTTTTACTGCAAATATAAAATCATAGTAGAGCCTAGTATTAGATTAGGGGCTTTGAAGAACCCTGGACCTGTGTTTGTCACATATTAGCTTTGTCATTTAGGACAAATAATTTATCCTCAGTTATTTCATCTACTGAGTGGACATGATAATGATACTTACTTCCAAGTGATTGTGATGAATGAGAAATTGCATGTAAGTCCTTAGCACAGTGCCTAAACCAAGTGGGTTGCTAGTATATATTAGTGATTATTACTAACATTAATCAGTAAAAGAGGCATTTGTGGTCATTCCTTGGAAAACTTGTTCTCATTCAGCTCTTGTCATTGTTTCTATGGGGAAATGAACTGTAGGTTGCAAAGTGCTGTGAGTAGAAAGAGTACGGCGCGCTAAAACCCTTGCAAAAGCTGTACTTCCTTGATGCTGCTTAGTTATGCCCCTGACAGCTTGGGAGGTAACTCTTCCTCTTACCTGCCTCTCTGCCTTTTCACTTTTTCTCCTTGCCTGACCACTTCCCCATCTTGCATTGATCTCCTTTCTATTCTTTCTCATCAATAATGGTATTTTTAACTGTATACTCTGAAAGATGCCATTTAGGTCAGCTTTTGTTCCTTCTACCCTCTCTGTACCCTACTTTTAGCTCTGAGCTAAAAGGCTGAGAAACAATCAGAAAGAAATTCTTAAAAAAGGGAACAGAGGTGAGACTATATGATAATAGAAATATATGAATATTGGCCCAAAGGCTGCTATATTGTGTAATTATTGGATATTGATTCTGATTTCTTTCCAGAATTGTACAGGTACCTCATTTATTTTGCCTTCATTTGTATTCAGAATATTTTTTCCATCTTTACCTAGAGTGTTGTTACTCTGTAGCATTAAGAAAATCACTAGGCATTTTCTGATTGGCTTTATGAAATGAATGAAATTTGGAAAACTCTTTGATATGTGGTCACATTTCCCATAATTATTTCTAATTGCAGGAATTATTTTTAGGTATTAAATTTGTGGTACATACACATGCATCTTCCTGCCAAGTTGTATTGCATGGAACTTTGCCAAGAGAGTCACAATATGGCTAAAATTAAGCTTTATTAGGTATAATAGGATGAGATGTGATTTAATTCTTTAAGCTGCCTATAAGTGCTAGAAGACAGATTGCTTTTATTCTATCCGCTAAGTTAAAAGAATGATCCATTATTTTGCAAATCCCAGTGGCAAAAGGCAATTGAAATAATACATGAAGCTTCTTGAAGGAAAATAGCTTTCTGGTTAAAATTGTGATATTATTTATCTTTCCCCTTCAACCATTTGACTCCTTCAGTCTGTAGAAGAGGCCTATTTATTTTAGCAGTAAGGTGGATTGAATTTCTGCCAAGTCAGTATACTCCCTAAATGAATATGTCAGAGGCAATATTGTTTCTCAAAAATCATTTAGAAAGCAGCATTTTTACATAAGTAGGCTCTTTCATTAGTTTTGAATTAAATCTTAGCAATTGCTATTTCTATTATGGTTGTTCTTGGAAAGCCCAAGGAATGAGGGGGTTCTAAGCTTTGAATGAGAATTCCCTTTGGGATTTACAGTACCTGCATTTGATTTGGAAAGTTGAAATAAATATAACTTTTTTTGTCTAGCTTCTTTGTGAAGGTTGATGTCATTCTAGAAATCAAATATCTTATGTAAAATCAACTGAAGATGGAATGTATTATTTGCAGGAGGATTTTGGTATCACGAAAATAAAATGCAGCAAAATAGTCCAGATTTTGAGTCCCCAGGAAGTAGCATCACCTTTATTTTTTTTTTTCATCTCCACCTCCTTGAAAATAGTAGGAAAAAAATGAATATCTTGTGACTAATTCCTTGACCATCTTCAAGACACTTCTTTCTGTACAGAGGGAAAGGTGAGCTCCATTATGCCATGGCAGAATTACCTCAAACACTTTCTGAATTTTCAGACTGACTTGATTTTTCATCCAATAATAGATATGTTAAAAGACAAGAAAACATCATTGGCTCCTGTGATAGCTCTTTTTACTTTAAGCAAATATAACTCACTTTTTTAATTACAGAAAGAGTAACAGGTTATTAATTATTATTAATTAAATATTATTATGATGCAATTTCAGTTTAATTTCTTCTTGAGGTATTAAGAGGCATTGAAATTAAGGTCTTACAAAATGGTCATCAGTAGGGGTGGGGGATGATATATTGAACCTTTGCCAACTTATTTCTGTGTTCATTCAAATTAGAGCTTGATTTAGTCTCAAAAAATAAAATGTGAAGGTCCTCATTTTTCTTTACAATGGCAGTCACATACTAATGTCACAACAGGCATTTTTCTTCTTAATTACCAGTCATTTTGATTGAATTTGTATGCTCATCTGAAATCACTTTGTCATTAAGGAAAATCATGAATATTGTACATTTCTAGAATAAGAACAGCTTTGTGTGTGTTTGTTTTTTTAACATTAAACATATCACCTACCCAGCATATTTTCCCTTTTGTTAATTAGCATTCTGTTCATGGAGCAGTTCATTATTTAAGACAACTTTGCAATCATTAGTAGCAGACTTTCACATTTCTTATAAGGCAGGTCAATGTAATAATTTCTTATTGCAAATGAAAAATGCCAGGTTAGGACCAGAATACTCAAAGTATTAATGACTATTGCATATGTACAATCACTTATAATATTATAATATATTCCCTAGTACTTTGAAAGCTACCACTATGTAGTAATCTCAGTTTCTGAGTTGAAAGTTATTTTGGCTCTTTAACACTTTGTGGCCATGAGAAGTCTCTTTAGGGACTGACTTTGCTGCCTGCAAATTTAAAAATAGAGCTACCCTATGACCCAGCAATTGCACTCCTGGGTATTTACCCCAAAGACACAGATGTAGTGAAAAGAAGGGCCATATGCACCCCAATGTTCATAGCAGCAATGTCCGCAATAGCCAAACTGTGGAAAGAGCCGAGATGTCCTTCAACAGATGAATGGATAAAGAAGATGTGGTCCATATATACAATGGAATATTACTCAGCCATCAGAAAGGATGAATACCCAACTTTTACATCAACATGGATTCGACTGGAGGAGATTATCCTAAGTGAAATAAGTCAAGCAGAGAAAGTCAATTATCGTATGGTTTCACTTATTTGTGGAACATAAGGAATAGCATGGAGGACATT
>NW_027753912.1:0-301 GCF_054177405.1 Leptonychotes weddellii | reverse complement strand
CCTGCTTCTCCCTCTGCCTCTGCCCGCCGCTACCCCTGCTTGTGCTCTCTCTCTCTCTCTCTGACAAATAAATAAAACCTTTAAAAAAATTATAAATAAATCAATCCCACTAGATAGAAATTATTTTTTTAAAGGGGGGCAAGGGGCGCGGGGTTCTCCTGCCCGCATCTGCATTCGGAGCCCCTGCGGCTGCGGAGCCAGGGGCTGGAGGAAGGAGGTGCGGAATAGGATCGCTCCGGCACGGTTTTCAAGGCAGGGGAGAGGAGACCGAGGCCCCCCGCGCGGGGAAGCGGCTGGCGGA
>NW_027753911.1:0-301 GCF_054177405.1 Leptonychotes weddellii | reverse complement strand
TAATGATATAACCAGCAGTAAGTAAAATAGGAAATAAAGGTGGGATGGAGAGAGATACATTTGCTTCATCTGTTGATCGGTTGCTGAAACAGAGATGTTAGCAAAAGGTTTCCAAATGGTTATTTTTTTTTTTTAAAGATTTTATTTATTTGAGAGAGAGCACAAGCGTGAGCAGTGGGGGTGGGGGAGGAGCAGAGGGAGAGGGAATCTCAGTCAGACCCCTTTGAGCTCAGAGTCCCATGCGGGGCTCAATCTCATGACCCTGAGATCATGACCTGAGCAGAAACCGAGAGTCCAATGC
>NW_027753910.1:0-301 GCF_054177405.1 Leptonychotes weddellii | reverse complement strand
CCCTCCAGCTCCATCCACGTCGTTGCAAATGGCAAGATCTCATTCCTTTTGATGGCTGCATAATATTCCATTGTGTATATATACCACCTCTTCTTTATCCAGTCATCTGTCGATGGACATCTTGGCTCTTTCCACAGTTTGGCTATTGTGGACATTGCTGCTATAAACATCGGGGTGCACATACCCTTTCAGATCCCTACTTTTCCCATTTGTGATATTTTAATTTTTTTTTTATTCTTATGTTAATCCCTATACATTACATCATTAGTTTTAGATGAAGTGTTCCATGGTTCATTGTTTG
>NW_027753909.1:0-301 GCF_054177405.1 Leptonychotes weddellii | reverse complement strand
CCTGCTTCTCCCTCTGCCTCTGCCCGCCGCTACCCCTGCTTGTGCTCTCTCTCTCTCTCTCTGACAAATAAATAAAACCTTTAAAAAAATTATAAATAAATCAATCCCACTAGATAGAAATTATTTTTTTAAAGGGGGGCAAGGGGCGCGGGGTTCTCCTGCCCGCATCTGCATTCGGAGCCCCTGCGGCTGCGGAGCCCGGGGCTGGAGGAAGGAGGTGCGGAATAGGATCGCTCCGGCACGGTTTTCAAGGCAGGGGAGAGGAGACCGAGGCCCCCCGCGCGGGGAAGCGGCTGGCGGA
>NW_027753908.1:0-301 GCF_054177405.1 Leptonychotes weddellii | reverse complement strand
CTCTCTGTCAAATAAATAATTAAAAATCTTTATTAAAAAACAGATAGTTGGGCCTCTGTTTTTAATTAATTCATGTATCCATGCACTAATATAATCCTGGAGTGAGATAGGGTTTAATATCAATTATATTCCTATTTTTCACATTCTATAGCTATAAGCTCCAAAGAAACCCTGTTACTTACTTACGTACATACATTCATAGGAGTGGAAGGTGGTTTTTGTTTTTAAATAGCTATAACAATTATTTTCATTCCTTCTAAAAATATGCCAAAATTCATATAGTGACAAAGCATGAAATATT
>NW_027753907.1:0-302 GCF_054177405.1 Leptonychotes weddellii | reverse complement strand
TTTTTTTTTAAAGATTTTATTTATTTATTTGAGACAGAGAGAATGAGAGAGAGAGAGCACATGAGAGGGGGGAGGGTCAGAGGCAGAAGCAGGCTCCCTGCCGAGCAGGGAGCCCGATGCGGGACTCGATCCAGGGACTCCAGGATCATGACCTGAGCCGAAGGCAGTCGCTTAACCAACTGAGCCACCCAGGCGCCCGCATTCTAGAAATTCTGAGATTAGCACACCTTTGTTTTACTTTAACACAAAATTGCACTACTTCTTCTAGCCTATGCTTAAAATATCTAATGCCATGAAAAAAG
>NW_027753906.1:0-302 GCF_054177405.1 Leptonychotes weddellii | reverse complement strand
TTTTTTTTTTTAAAGATTTTATTTATTTATTTGAGAGAGAGAGAATGAGAGACAGAGAGCATGAGAGGGAGGAGGGTCAGAGGGAGAAGCAGACTCCCCGCCGAGCAGGGAGCCCGATGCGGGACTCGATCCTGGGACTCCAGGATCATGACCTGAGCCGAAGGCAGTCGCTTAACCAACTGAGCCACCCAGGCGCCCAATCCTAGCATTTCTAAAATAAGGTTGAGATCAGCTTTAAGGTAGGTCAGGCAGCTTAGACTCTGAACCAATGATTGCCTGGCACTTAAAGAAAAAAAAAATCA
>NW_027753905.1:0-302 GCF_054177405.1 Leptonychotes weddellii | reverse complement strand
TTTTTTTTTTAAAGGTTTTATTTATTTATTTGACAGAGAGAGACACAGCGAGAGAGGGAACACAAGCAGGGGGAGTGGGAGAGGGAGAAGCAGGCTTCCCGCCGAGCAGGGAGCCCGATGCGGGGCTCGATCCCAGGACCCTGGGATCATGACCTGAGCCGAAGGCAGACGCTTAACGACTGAGCCACCCAGGCGCCCCAATTTCAGTTATTCTATCATCTCTTCTTATGCTGCCTTTAGTGCTGCCCTTTTACCACCAGAGTGGAAGTGTCAAGGGTGTGCATGAATTTGGAAGAAGTATA
>NW_027753904.1:0-302 GCF_054177405.1 Leptonychotes weddellii | reverse complement strand
TATAATTTTTGTGATTCCCCACACCTTCAAAAGAGTCTTCAGAAATTGATGGCTTCTACACAGTTCATGGAAAAAGATAACGTGAATAATTTATGATGTGGAGGGGCGCCTGGGTGGCTCAGTTGGTTAAGCGACTGCCTTCGGCTCAGGTCATGATCCTGGAGTCCCGGGATCGAGTCCCGCATCGGGCTCCCTGCTCAGCGGGGAGTCTGCTTCTCCCTCTGACCCTCCTCCCTCTCATGCTCTCTGTCTCTCATTCTCTCTGTCTCAAATAAATAAATAAAATCTTTAAAAAAAAAAAA
>NW_027753903.1:0-302 GCF_054177405.1 Leptonychotes weddellii | reverse complement strand
CATGCCATTTAATGCTGTGTCCATCACACGTTTCTAGGACCCACTCTCTGGGAAACACTGAGCTCGCAGAAGGAGCCTTGGGTTAAGAATATGCAGCCCCGGGGTGCCTGGGTGGCTCAGTCGTTAAGCGTCTGCCTTCGGCTCAGGTCATGATCCCAGGGTCCTGGGATCGAGCCCCGCATCGGGCTCCCTGCTCGGCGGGAAGCCTGCTTCTCCCTCTCCCACTCCCCCTGCTTGTGTTCCTGCTCTCGCTATCTCTCTCTCTGTCAAATAAATAAATAAAATCTTTAAAAAAAAAAAAA
>NW_027753902.1:0-4299 GCF_054177405.1 Leptonychotes weddellii | reverse complement strand
GGTGAGGATGCGGGGAAAGGGGAACCCTCCTACACTGTTGGTGGGAATGCAAGCTGATGCAGCCACTCTGGAAAACAGTGTGGAGGTTCCTCAAAAAGTTGAAAATAGAGCTACCGTACAATCCAGCAATTGCACTACTGGGTATTTACCCCAAAGATACAAATGTAATGATCCGAAGGGGTACGTGCACCCCAATGTTTATAGCAGCAATGTCCACAATAGCCAAACTATGGAAAGAGCCAAGATATCCATCAACAGATGAATGGATAAAGAAGATGTGGTACACACACACAATGGAATATTATGCAGCCATCAAAAAAAAAATGAAATCTTCCCATTTGCAATGACGTGGATGGAACTGGAGGGTATTATGCTAAGCGAAATAAGTCAATCAGAGAAAGACATGTATCATATGACCTCACTGATATGAGGAATTCTTAATGCCAGGAAACAAACTGAGGGTTGCTAGAGTGGTGGGGGATGGGAGGGATGGGGTAGCTGGGTGATAGACTTTGGGGAGTGTATGTGCTATGGTGAGTGCTGTGAATTGTGCAAGACTGTTGAATCACAGACCTGTACCTCTGAAACAAATAATACATTATATGTTAAAAAAAGAAGAAGACAGTAGGAAGGGAAAAATGAAGGGGGGTGGAAATCTGGGGTGGAGATGGACCATGAAAGACTATGGACTCTGAGAAACAAAATGAGGGTTCTAGAGGGGAGGGGGTAGAGGGACAGGTTAGCCTGGTAATGGGTATTAAAGTGGGCATGTATTGAATGGAGCACTGGGTGTTATACACAAACAATGAATCATGGAACACTACATCAATCAATCAATCAATAGAAAAAAGAAAAAAAAACCAAAAAAATAAATTAAAAAAAGTTCCCATCAAAGAAAAAATTTCTATGACTACATATAGTAAAAAATATTAAATAGACTTATTTTGGTGATCATTTTGCAATATATATAAATATGAAATTATTATGCTGTATACCTGAAACTAATATAATGTTTTATGTCAATTATACCTCAAAAACAAGTAATCTTCAGTGGGAGACAGACCCAAGACATCTGGATACCTCTCCAGGAAAACCATATGCTCCATATATGTGCTACCATGTCTGCAGATGCCTCACACATCAGGGGAAAGCCAGGGGCAATTCTGCATCGTGTCAGCACCCCACAGATGTCTATGACCATTACTGGCTAATCATAGCCCTCCGCTCAAAGTCCAGGAGAGGGATGTCAAGGAGAAGTGAAAGAACAAGCCACGCCCAATCTCCCCTGAAAACCTTTTCACCCTCGTTGCAGCCGATGATGGAGACAAAAGCTTTAGGTTCAGTATGAGGTTGGATTTATAACACCATCCTGGACTGAGTTTAGTAATCATAAATCGACAGGAAGTTATGGAATTTTATAATGTTATCCTCAGATGGGAAAATATGCTTCTACTCAGCAAGCTGAAAACAGGGAATAGAGAAGAAAGTAATACTAATCTTTGTATATTAGGCTATATTTTCTGAAAAACTCCATGTTCTAGGTGCTTCGCATATTTCCAAAATCCTACAAAGCAACATTATTAGATTCATTTTTCAGACAAGGAAATTGAGGATGAGAGCAGCTTATCCAAAGTAGAGCATAACTTAGATTCAAACTTCGATCTGACACACACAAATGGTGTGCTTCTGTCCATACATAACATTGTTTTCTCCAGTTTCACTGACCCAAATCACATCAACTTCTTTAATATAAAGTAATAATAACATATACATGATCTAGCCAAACTTCTTTAATATAAAGTAATAATAACATATACATGATCTAGCCAACTAGAAAAGGTTTTAGGCTCGATTATATATAATTGAAATGCATTTCCTTTAAACTCCTCAGTTCCACCAGTTACTCAAACCAAATATTGACAAAGGAAATTGTGTCAACCCCATTGCTAAATGTTTTATATGTTATCACATGCATGCCATAAGGTAAGGATCTGTGATAGTCAGCTTTATGTGTCCAACTGGCTAGGCTATGGTACCCAATTGTTTGGTCAAACACTAGTCTAAATGTCTCTATAAAGATATTCCTGGATGTGATTAACATTGACAATCAGCTGACTTTAAGGAGAGCAAATTACTCTCCATGACGTAAGTGGGCCTTAGCCAATCAGTTGGAGGCCTTCAGAGCAAAGACTGAGGCTTCTCAAAGTAATTCTACCTCAAGACTAACATACAAATCTGTCCTGAGTTTCCAGTCTGCTGGCTTTCCCTGCAAATGTCAGACTCAAGACTATAACATCAATGCTTCGATGAATTTCCAGCCTGCCAACTTGCCCTGTGGATTTCAGACTCTCCAGCTTTCATAATCTTGTCAGCCAACTCTTTAAAATATCTCTTGGTCTCTCTGTCTCTCTCTCTCTTGCACACACATGCTCTCTAGGGAAACCTGACTACCTTTGTACCAGCCCATTCTCCATTCTTTAGTTCCTAGAAATTCCCTCTGTTTGACAGTTTGAATTCTGGGCCTTCATCTTGAATTGTATGACCTAAGGCAACTCACAGCACAGCAAGTTCTGTTACGAAAGTCTGATTCTGTACTTCATTTGCATCTGTTCGTTACAGCAGATTTCCACCGTTGTACCAGGTGGCCCTCAGAATAACCCTGTGCATTGGGAAGATCAGTGTCATTATCTGCATTTGACAAATGAGGACAGTGAGATTTTTTAAAGTTTAATATTTTTTCCGTATTGATGCAAGTAGACAGAATCCAAACTGGAGTGTGGGTCTCTTTAGGCCTCACCAGATGAACTTGCTTCCACTAATTGGCTCCCTCTTTGTCTTGACAGGAAATATGCCACCCAGTTGGGGATTTTATTTGCAGTCTCAGAAAAAGAGGCTGAAACTGACTTTTGATTTGATATAATTAGTAAAACAGGGTCACATGCTGTAATTGAGTGATTTTTCTAAACTTTTATTTTGTGTTTGGAAAAATTTAGACACATGCAAAAAACATTGTAGTGAACATCTGCAACATAGCTAAAACCATTACTACTTATTTCAGGAAAGATTATCAAGCAAAATGTGCAATTGTCAAAACACAGATTCTTCCTAGAGAATATTGTTCTCTCACTGTTCAAAAAAATCATGGGTAGGAACAAGAAGAATATACTAGAACACTAGGAATTTTGTTTTCATATTATTTTAAAGGAAAAAAAATCTAATTACCATAAACATCAAAATAGGTACTTTTACTTAGAATCTCACTTCCTGAACAGAAAATCTAAAATTGTTTTGCTACTATTGTTACTTTTTTAATGAGTAACTATCATAGTCCAGGCATCATTCTAGAAGTAAATGCATAGTATAAATCAATTTCACAAAAACCTTTTGAGCATTTTTACAGAGCAGGAAACAGAAACCCAGAGAGGTCAGATAAAGTGTAGAGCTGTGTGTTTCATTCCGGGCTCAAAGTCTCCAAAACCCACCATTTACATTCCACCTGCCTGTAAATGATACATTTTCTCATAAATTGCAATTACTTTGATGCTTTTGCATGTATCTTCAATTCCTGCCTCTTCGTTTATTGCTCCATGAAAACAAGAACATCGGAAAAGGGGGACATTTGTATTTTACTCCTCAGGTGGGAGCCCCAGGTATGTTATTCCAGGCTTTAGAGTAAAAGTAGATCATGCTATGTGCCCTTATTCACAAGGGGAATAACCCAGAGCATTTAGTGATAGCTGGGATGTTAATGTGGATGGTTACAGTAGCGTTGTTGGTGCAAATGACTGGTACAATGGGGCCTTTTTCTGGGTAAAAATTACTAGAGGACTTATATGCAACATTCAAGGCAGAGCCTTGATTCTTTTGAGAGTCATTTTATGCAGGCTGACCAGCGCTCATCAACTGCCACACTTGCTAAAGAGCTGCCTGGAGTTCAACTCCTTACACCAGAGAAACAAAAGGGTCTCTTTTTTCTTTACTCTTTCATGAGGTGAAAACCTGGAGGGTACATATAAATTACAAGCATATGGGAAAAGGGAGGGAAAGGGATTTGTGGAAAGATTCTGGAGGGAGTGTAAGGATTCAAAGTTTGAGATGTAGTTGGATATAACCTGATGCTGGAGTGTAGCAAGTATGACTGCAGAATATAAAATAAAAAGTAATTTAAAGGGGGCGGAGCAAGATGGCGGAGGAGTAGGAGACCTGGATTTCGTCTCCTCTCAGGAATTCAGCTGGATAGGGATCAAACCATTCTGAACACCTACAAACTCAACAGGAGATCGAAGAAAGGAATAGCAA
>NW_027753901.1:0-14064 GCF_054177405.1 Leptonychotes weddellii | reverse complement strand
GATGGGGTGGCTGGGTGATAGACATTGGGGAGGGTATGTGCTATGGTGAACACTGTGAATTGTGTAAGACTGTTGAATCACAGACCTTGTACCTCTGAAACAAATAATACATTATATGTTAAAAAAATAATAATAATATAGCAGGAAGGGAAAAATGAAGGGGGGGAATAGGAGGGGGAGACGAACCATGAGAGACTATGGACTCTGAGAAACAAACTGAGGGTTCTAGAGGGGAGGGGGCTGGGGGGATGGGCTAGCCTGGTGATGGGCATTAAAGAGGGCACGAACTGAATGGAGCACTGGCTGTTATATGCAAACAATGAATCATGGAACACTACATCAAAAACTAATGATGTAATGTATGGTGATTAACATAACGTAATAAAATTTAAAAAAAAAAAGAAGTTTGAAGGAAAAATAAAGAAAAAAAATTACCCTTCAGGTCACCTGGGTAGCTCAGTCAGTTAAGCATCTGTTTTTGGCTCAAGTCATGATCTCAGGGTCCTGGAATCGAGCCCCATGTCAGTCTCCCTGCTCAGCAGGGAGTCTGCTTCTCTCTCTCCCTCTGCCCCTCACCACTCCCATTCATTCTCTCTCTCTCTCTCTGAAAGAAATAAATAAAACCTAAAAAAATTACCCTTCAAAGTTCTCAAAGATAAAATCCATTTTTATTTCAGCATATGTGGCAGGCACTGAAGGTTGTCAAGCACAAGCCATTTGCCTCCTCCTGTTCTACTAGTCATCCCCATCCCTTCATGATAACCTGAAAATGCCAGTTATTCAAGTTACCAGATTCACTTGCTGGTAGAGGAGACATAAAGGGGATTCCACAGGGAGTTTCTAGGTGACCATTTTTACTCCCTGATTAAAAGAGCAAGACCCAAGAGGACATTTCTCTCACCCAGCATCTTCTTCCTTTTTGTCTTTCAGTAGGTCCTATCCTCAAGCAGTGACAGTCACCTTACAACCATGAGAAAACATGCCTTAAATGAAAGATGACACATGGAGCCTGGCAAAGAGTGAGGACAGAAGCAGCCTGGGCCGCCCATTGCTAGACTTCTGAAGTGAGACAATGTAAAACCCCATTGTTTAAGTGACATTTATCTGAATGTTCTGAACTGTGTGTGAGATGCTCTGCTAGCCACTTTACATGTATCACTTCTTTCCATACTTAAAACAACACTGCGAGGAGATGTCTGCATCCTGTCTCAATGAATAAGGAAATCGGGGCTTGGGAGGCACATTTCCGTCCCTATGCCATAATAAATGGCAGGTTTGAGGTTCAAAACCATAACTGTCTCAAACAGGACAGTTTATACTTTATACTTTAACACTGATTAATTGGCTTACTTCTCACTTCTCAATGTGAAAAGGAAATCATGCACAAGCAACTAGTTCAATGTGATGCAGCTTTACTTTAAGAAGATGGCATAAGACAGCACTATTGGGGAAAGGTCTTGGGGGATACCTGACAAATCAGGACTTGTCATGGTGAAGAGTTTGTCAATTTCACACCCTGTAAGCTGGGTAGGTAACACAATTCCCCAGGAGACTCAGTCCCATCTGAACTCTGGGACTACGAATTTCTAGCATTCAATAAGAGCAGTTGCATGGGAGGCACTCAGTAATATCCATGTATGGATGAATAAGGGGATGAATGCCAACTATTGGGATAAGTGAGGAAGTACACACATGAGGATCAGGGCAAATTAATTCTCAGAGTATCCACAGGAGGCTCAAGTAGCAGGAAGTATGTTAAGTGTTCTTGAAGGAAGGAAGAAAGGGAGAAGGGGAGTAAGAGAAGGAACCTAAGAGAAGCCCCTGCCATAATTTAACTGCAGCCACATCTAAGTATTGTAGCACTGGTCCAGGTCCCTCAGATCACTCTCATTGGTTTTTAGGGCTCCAGCTATTACACAGACGGGAGCATGTCTTGTCCTGCAGAGTCTACCAATGGCTTTCCTGATCCTGGCTTCTGAGCTCTCTGATCTCCTATGTTTGGAGACATGACCCTTGCATCTGGTCCTTCTTGAGGCCATTTGGTTCCATGTGAGATTCCAAAGATACTGTTATGTAGTCATTGACCTGCCTGCTTAGGCTTACATTGGTTTTCTGATTTTGGGATCTCTATCCTGACTTCAGTGTCCAATACTCCTGGTTCTTTTTACTTTTCTCTTTAGATTATTCTCTCCTAAGAGTTGCTTTTGGACCTATGTCCCAACATGTTCCTATGTATTCCATCCCATTCCCATTTGCAATGGTCTGCATGGTGTGTCCTCCCAAAATGCACATATTGAAATCCTAACACCCAATGTGATGACATTAGAAGGCCAGGCCTTCGGGAAATGATTATGTCATGAGGGTGGAGCCCTTA
This sequence comes from Leptonychotes weddellii, assembly GCF_054177405.1. Lineage (NCBI taxonomy): Eukaryota > Metazoa > Chordata > Mammalia > Carnivora > Phocidae > Leptonychotes > Leptonychotes weddellii. Next base: position 11,690 of record NW_027753901.1, on the reverse strand, counting down.
TGAATGGGGTTACTACTCTTATAAAAGAGATTCCACAGAGTTCTCTAGCCCCTCCCGCCATGTAAGGACACAAGGAAAAGTCTGCAACCTAGAAAAGGGTCCTCATCCAACCAAGCTAGCATCTAGTGATCTTGGACTTCTAGCTTCTAGAACTGTGAGTAGTATGCTATTTATGAGCCACCCAGTCTGTGATATTTTGTTATAGCAGCCTGAACAAACTAAGACACCATTAACTGTCATTCAAGGTATTGCCCGAACCTTAGTTAAGACACACCAATATAGTGGTTCTCAGAGTGGGTCCCTGGACTAGTAGAATAAGCATCACCTGGAAAGTGGTTAGAAATGCATGTGCTTGGGCCTAACCCCAGACCTACTGAATCACAAGTCTGGAAATGTAGCCCAACAATCTGTGTTTTAACAGGTCCTTCAGTGGAGTCCCATGAGTGCTAAAGTTTGAGAACTCATATGCAAATGATACTAATGGATATTTATTTGAAAGGAACACATTTGTCTTTATGTTTTAGGTTCAGAAACTATGAGAAGCACTTCTATTCAATCACTGCAAAGGGGAGATAATAGACTGAGTTATTGGGCTTAGTTAGGACTTGAAAGCAAAGCCTGAGACAAGAATTAAAATGCAGGTTGTTTGGGAAGCAGGAGTTGGGAAGCATAGAGGTCACTGTCAACAGCAGCAAAATTCAGCTTTGCTAGGCCCTCTTAGATGAGTACAGGTGGATTTGAAACTCACCTCACATCTGCAGTTGCGGCAGAACCACCCCAGCTAACCCACAGACTTCAGTCTTAGTTGGAACCACTCAGCCTGACCTGTGAGTGTGATAACAAATGCTTGCCACTGAGTTTTGGGGCAGTTTGTTTTGCAGGAACAACTGACTGATAAAGGTGGTAATTTTTGGTTTACATTACAGTAGCCAATCTTAGACCTATATTGTTGTCTCTGGCAATTATCCCATAACTGACAAGAGAGAAAATTTTAAGCTTTCTGAAGAGGCCTCATGCTATAGAATCTAGCAGACCTAGATGGTAATAATTTAATAATAATAATAATAATAATAATAACAGGGCCCAGCTCTGCCACATAACATTTGTGCAATCATGGACATGCTATTCAACCTCTCTGAGACTTTGTTTCCTCATCGAAATATGACAATTATTTTACTACATCATGATGCTGTCTCAGAAGTTAATAAGATCATGCAGACAGAACACTGCTAGGTAATACAATTTTAAAAATTAATATTTATTGAGGGTTTCCTATGTGCCAGCCACTGTGTTCTAAGCAATCGGCTGGAAATGTTCTGTTTTAATTCTCATATTACTTATACAGAAACTAAGGCTTAGTTGGGTTTACATAACTCACCCACGGATACCCGGTTAGAAAATGTCAGAGTTGGGGCTCAACCCCTGGAAGTCCTTCTTATTCCAGATCCTGTGATCTTAATTTCTACAGTTAGCATCTTCGTCCTCTTTCTTTTCTTACATTTCTTATATTCCTTGCAGTCTAATACATATTTATTGTCAGAAGAAAATCATTCTTCTTTATCTGGTAAGCTAAATGTTTACTCTGAAAGCAAACAGTCAATTACCATTTTTAAAAGCAGACTTAGTTGGGCGCCTGTGTGGCTCAGTTGGTTAAACGACTGCCTTCGGCTCAGGTCATGATCCTGGAGTCCCAGGACTGAGTCCCGCATCGGGCTCCTTGCTTGGCAGGGAGTCTGCTTCTCCCTCTGACCCTACCCCCTCTTGTGCTCTCTCTCTCAAATAAATAAATTTAAAAAAAAAATCTTAAAAAAAAAAAAAAGCAGACTTAGTAGCACCCAAACCAGGACACCCTCAAACCGGTGGTGTCCTGGTAAATATTTATCAACTAGCTCACTTCCTCATCCCCAACCATTTGTAACAGTTGCAGATTTCCATGGTGTAAATATCACCAGGCCTGATTTCAAACTACCAACGTCTGGGTCCGTGATCATAGCTCGGGAAGAAATGCGCTTGAAGGGGCTGTCGGGAGTTGCTACAGCACACCACTGCCCTCAAACCCACCACATAAAGGGACTACTCATATCCAGGAAGAGTCAAACTAAGTGTAAGCAACTCAACTTCCCTCCAGATGCCAGAGGTAGTAATCAGCCTGAGGGGCTATAAATTTGCAAATACAAATAGCCTCAGAGCCCAAGCAATTAATATTACTGTAATGCAGGCAGAAGTGTTAAGAGAATAGAAATGGTGGAGCCCAGTGATGAGCCAAAGAGACAGCATAAGCTATTGCAAAAAGGGATTCAAAGTCAAATTTTTAAAAACATGTGCCTGCTCTATGCACACATACATATGCACACACACACATATACACAAATCTATAAACTGGAAAAAAGTGTGAGCCACCAGTCTTCAAGTTCTGCTTCTCTGTGACTCAAAATTTGAGTAATTAGACTGTGAGGATTGTGTGCAAAATAATTATTCAGGAATCTTCAAAATAAATTCTGCTCACGTAACCTTCATCATGGTCCTATGAAACAATATTATCTTCACTGTAACAAAACAAACTATTAAGTGACAAAATTCTATTGATGTCTTCATTCCCTGTTATCCTTAATTAACCCAATATAGCAAGCCAAATGTCTGCTTTGAATTTTAAGCTGCATTTTTTTGTAGATTCTATATTCCTTGTGAATACAAAGGTGCCCTGGTTGAAAATGTTAATCTCCAAAGCAGTATTAGTTACTAAGCTACCAACTCTATTTCCATGGTTTTAAAAACTACCTCAGACAGAGATTTGGAATGAAGATCTCCAAAATCTGAGATCAATCAAGAAATCACTCCCTAAAAATCTTGTTAGCTCCATTAAGTGTTTCCATCTAAAAAATGAGTTTTATTTTAGAACAATTCCAAATCCTCTGAATTAATTTTCCATTTTCCCTTTCACTGTTCCAGCACTTCTTTTCATATATGCCTCTGTTTTTTCCAGCCTGGCAGATATTTAAAAATTTTAATGAGTAAAGTCAAGTTCTTAAATTAATTCAGAAGAATAGGATTAAACCAATCTATTCAGGCCAGTGAATTATCACTTTAAATTAAATCACCAAGCAACCAGAGTCCATATTCCTATAAAACTCAGCAAAATACACCAGAGATTGTCTAAACATTTCATAATTTTTCTGGAATTTGCTGTTGTCGGTATTCACAATCTATATAAATGCATGGGGTTTTGCCAAGGAATATAATCTTAAATGGTCAGCTGTCCAAATCTTATCAAAGTCCATCTGAAGGAAAGTGGTATTTATGGCATATGGTCTGAAGCATATGTAGGCACCCATTCCTGTAAATCAAGGACTTCCACATTGTGTTCTAGAATTCTACAGTTGGGTTTTAAGAACAAGGGCAGGCTGAGGTGGCAGATTTCAGAGTGTCTTAGTCCCACATAAATCAAGGAAGTTTGGTTTTATATATTGGGATTCTGCCAAAGGTTTCATTTGAAAAGAAAGGAAGGATTCTGATAAATATATAAAAACCAACACTATAATAAGGCTAGATTTTATACTTAAATCAACAGAAATCTTTGTTATTACACTATGTATATTGATTCCAGGATAGTAATGACCTTGATCATTGTTATTAAGCAGCACACCAAGAAACTGTACCATGAAACCTTCAATGCAATTGCAGAGTAGTCACTGAGGTCTCTTTCCACTGCATATCTCAGTGCCTCCCATATGTAGCAATACTTGAAAAACTATTTTAGAGTTAAGGAATAAGCAGAGCTTTACTTTATGATATTGGAGAAAGTATATCTAATCACATACACCTTTTAACTTCTGCCTCCTAGAAACTTGGAACCAAATGCATGTCTCAGAGATAACCAGTTTATGTAAATAACTTTATGACTTAAGGTTCTGGTTTCTAGTTTTAATTTCAATTAAAATGAAATAATTTTAATTATTTTTTCTTCAGATGTTTATTTCTACTTTACCAGGTTACATTTTAAAACTATTTTATCATACGTTATATCACTTAAGATATGTTTGATGATATGTAACAGAGAGCTGAAATAGCTTGTCAGAAATGTATTTCTATCTCATATGAAAGGGCTTTGCTCCATGAGATCATCCGGGGACTTGGGCTCCCCCTATCTTGCTGCTTCCTCCAACCTCAAGTGTGGTGCTCAGCTGCATGATCTGTGATGGGAGTCATCCATGTCCATAGTCCCACACATAACACATTGGCCATATCTAGTCATGTATACAATCTTTATGATTGTACCTTCACCCGTGGGTTCTACTGATATAAAAAAAGAAACAAAGAATAGATATTGAAAGAAGAGAAGAAACATTCATTTTCTTAGTATTCTAGCCTATATCATTGGTTCTCAAACATTAGCAGGCACCAGATTCCGCAGAAGCACGCTTATTTAAAATACAAATTTCTGGGCAACAAACACTGGCTTTCTAACTAGAGTTTCAAGGAGAGAGGACTGATAATCTGTATCTTTAATCATTTTAGAGGATTTTGATCATCAGGTATATTTGAGAAACCACAGAATATTTTTTTTTTATTTTCAATAAGATACCTATGCTGAACTAGGTAATTCAGGTATCATTATCCCTTTAAATCATGTTGGAAGATAAAAAGTAACATGGTAAATAATATCACCCCCAGGCTTATCTTCAACATCCAACACATACCCTTCTAAGGACCTCTTCTCCTTTCCTGTCAATCTTTCTTTTTAATGCATGCCTGCCGTTTCCTCCTAAATTAGGGGTTTTCATCACAGTCCTACTTGAGTCTACCTCTTCATTCCTAAATGCAACCTTACTGGAACTCCAACATTATTTTTGGCAATACCTGGTGCCATGAGGAAACAGTCATATTGACAAATAGCTACACCGCAATATGACAATTGCTATTTTGGAGGCAAGTGCAAATTGCTCAAGATGAATAAAGTGCTGGCATCATGGACATCTCAAAATGAGCCTCAGTTTGAAGAGAAAAAAAGCAAAGAAGCCCAGGCCGTAAGGACAGCAGAGTCACAGAAGGCCAAAAGTATGTAAAGGCTTTTTACGGCTCACAAGGCAACATCAAAACACTCATCAGAAACCTATGGGGAAATAATGTACACCCCCCTCCTAATTCTTCCTAAAACCATTGTCGTGCTATTGTCAAGGTGGCATATAGACTGACATCTCTCCAGAACTCCTCTTCATCAACTCCCCATGATGCTTGCTGGTCATCACCAGAATGAATCTTCTCTGCTTGAATTCTTAGGCTAGATCGTTCAGAGAAACAACGGTAAATGTGTCATAGACAGGGTTCTCACTGGGCTCACCAGTCCTGTGTGTTATATACCAGCAGAAATCATGGCCAGAATAAACAGTGCTCCCTCCCAAGGCTCCATGAGACAATTTCTGATTTGCTCCAGTAAGTTTGTACTTAATCACATTAGTTGTGTGTTTAAACTCCACAGCATTCTAAAGTATGTGTATTTTCAGTTGAAACTTATTTATTTCTAACTTTACAAAGAAGTGATGAGAAATCTGAATAATAGTACAGAAATAGGTTTAATGCCACATTTTCAGCTCACACATAGTCCAGAAAGTAAGATCTACTTCTCCTTCTGTCTTCAGACTACAAAACAGACACTTTCAAAACCGTATGTACAAGGAGGTTAACAGCACAGCTTGATATACGTAGCTAGTGTGGGGTTGAAGCTATGTCACTAAACAGGTGATCTAAAGGGAAAAAAAACAAAAACAAGAGTCCCACTATATATCTCCCAGTGGACCTCAGCATAAAAAGGAGTCTTAAGAGGGCAAAATCTGGGGCGCCTGGGTGGCTCAGTTGGTTAAGCGACTGCCTTCGGCTCAGGTCATGATCCTGGAGTCCCGGGATCGAGTCCCGCATCAGGCTCCCTGCTCCGTGGGGAGTCTGCTTCTCCCTCTGACCCTCCCCCCTCTCCTCTCATGAGCGCTCTCTCTCTCAAATAAATAAATAAAATCTTTAAAAAAAAAAAAAAGAGGGCAAAATCTGAAAAACAGAACCTTTAAAAGCAACACAAATAGGAACAGTAAAGAGGATTTGCGAGTTGGCGCTCAGGGATGTACGTTCAAAATAAACAAGCCCAGACTGTCCTTAGTATTAAAAAATAATGACATTTGATTTGAGTCCTTGCTTTATGTGCAACTGTAACACTTAAGAAGGTGATGTTTTATTTTTAAGTGAAATGAGTTTGTGATACACAACTTAAAAACACAGAGTTCTTTCTAGGAATTAAAGCTTAATCTCATTTTCTATTGTGAATTAGGCATACCATATAGTCACTAGAGCTAAAATAATTCAAGAATATTTAACCATTACATTTCTGCAATGAAATACAATGAGTATTAACTATTAGAAATTAGGAAATAAAGAAATAAAAGCAACATTATTAGCATGATAGAATTATTTATCAAAAAAATTCCAGACAATCAACATAAAAATTACTAGACTTAGAAAGTTTACTAAGTGGCTGGACACCAGAAAATAAACAAAAATAAATAATTTTCCCATATGTGAGCAATTACTATTTAGGAAAAAAAACAATAAAACACTAATTTAAATACAAAGAAAATATAAAACAATAATATAAAATGCCTGGGAACAAAAAAATATTAATTTTAAGGAATCTATAAAAAATAAAAGTCTAATATTTTATGAAAGATGTAAAAAATATTTGAATAGGTATTGAACCAAATTATGCTCATTATTTAGAACACTCAATATAGTAAAAAATGTTGATACTCTACATATTGATTTTTATAGTTATCCAGTATAATCCCAATAAAAGTCAAAATAGAATTTTTTGATATGTATTGAGTTGATTCTAAAGTTTCATGAAAAAATAGGGAAAATAAAGAAGAAATGTTGGGGTTTAAATAAGCAGGGATTGTTAATAAGCACTTTCAGATTTTAAAATATAGTATGAAATAAATATTATAATTATTATGGTTAATAATATACAATGGACTAAAAGAGATGCTGAAAATCGAATTAAATATAAAGGCACAAATCCTGGGGCACCTGGGTGGCTCAGTTCGTTAAGCATCTGACTTCAGCTCTGGTGGTGATCTCAGGGTCCTGGGATCAAGCCCTGAGTGGAGTCCCACCTGGAGCCCTGTGTCAGAGCTCTGCACTCAGCAGGGAGTCTGCTTGTCCCTCTCCCTCTGCCCCTCTTTCCCCCACCCCCGTCCCCCATCATGCTCTCTCTCTTTTTCTCTCTCTCTCTCTCAAGTAAATAAAAATCTTTTTACAAAAAGGCACATATTCTTAGGAATCAATAAGACTCTTCAATAAATGGTGCTAGAATATAGAAATATATATAATATATATACAATATAGAAAAAAAATATAGTCTTCACATTACTTACCAAAAAACTCTAATGGTTTAAAAAGCTGATTTTAAAAATTAAAACCATGTTTCAAAAAAGAAAGAAAATATAGGTAAATGGTTACATGATTTTGGAAAGAGAAAAGACTTTAAATACAAAATAAAAATAAAAAGATCATTTGATTCACTTTATAAAAATTTAAAATTTTATTCATAAAAAAACACAATAAAAACATTAAAGGGAAGACGACAAGCTAAGGACAAAAGTTTCCATAAAATATATAGCTGGAAGTGGGCAAGATAATAGTCTTGATAAATATAAATTATTTTGAAAAACAGAAACACCCTAAAAGAAAAATGGCCAACTGTAATTTTAAAACAAATACTAATGGTCATCAGGTAAGTAAAAAAAAAAAAAAATCTTGCCCTATCAATAATCAAAATCCTACACATTTAAACAGGGATGATGTAAATTTTTTAATTTTGCAAAGACAATCATATGCATGGTAGGTATTTATGAAAACTCATTTATAAAATAAAACAAAAAATGAAAAGAGGCAAACTCCATTGTTATGGGATTGTTATGGTATACCAAGGTTCATACATACTTAAAAGGGGTTCTGAACACCAAATTTCACTTGGGGGGGATCCCCCCACACACAACCAAGCAATGCTCTGGGATACCAGGTGAATGTCCTACAATTTAACACAATTCTGATACTATTTACTTGAGGATAGCTTCGGATTCCACAGGTTAAGGGCTCAGTCCCACGAGACTGCCCCCGACTCCCAATTCAAACATCAATCACAGATCCAGGTTATCATCTGTGCTTCTGACTGACTGGCTGTAGATCAGAGATTCCAACAACCCCCTCCTTAGGTTCAACTAATTTTCTAGAGCAGCTCACAGAAGTCAGAGAAACATTTTATTTACTAGGTTACTGGTTTAGTAGAAAAGGATATAATTCAGGGACAGGTATCTGTGGAAGAGACACATAGGACAAAATATCGGGAAAGGGCAAAGAGCTTCCATGCCCTCTCCAGGTGCACCAATCTCCCCAAATTGCCATGTGTTCACCAACCTGGGAGCTCTCTGAACCCTGTCCTTTGGGGTTTTCCTAGGGGCTTCATTGCATAGGCATGACTGATTAAATCATTGCCCTGTGGAAACTGATTCAACCTCCAGCCCCTTTCTCCTCCCCAAAGGTCAGGGGAGGGGGGGCCTGAAAGTTACAACACTCTAGTTGTATGGTTGGCCTCACAGTCAATCAGCCTCCACCACTAGGAGTGCTCCAAAAATCATCTCCTTAATGTAACAGAAGACAACTTTATGATTTTTCATCACTTAGGAAATTCCAAAAATTTTAGGAGCTCAGAAACAAGGACAAAAATCAAATATACATTTCTTATTATAAGTCACATTATTACTATACTATAGAGTAAAAATTCTGATGTAGAAGTATATTTTTGACATGGGAAAATGACAAAGAGCTAACTGAGGAGTGAAAAACAGGTTACAAAAGAGCATGTCAAAAACAATTCCTTAAATAGATGGATACATGACTGAAAGGACATAAAACAAAATGTTAATTGTGGTATTCCCTAGATGGTGAAATTATCAATAATTTGTTTCCTTCATAACTGTTTTTTCAGATATTTTGCATTGAAAACATTTTTCATTTAGAATTAAGCAGAAATACTAACAAACCCAGAGACAGAAATTGTGAGGACACCTGTGATCGTTAATGTTTTAGGTATGAACTTGACTGGCTGTGAGATGCTTAGATTAAACATTATCTCTGGATATGAGGGTGTTTCCAGATGAGGTTGGCATTTGAATTAGTGGGCTTTTTAAAGTAGATTGCCGTCCCCAATGTGAGTGGTCATCATCCAATCCATGGAGAGCCTGAATAGAACAGAGGGTGGGGAGAAAAAGAATTCATCTTTTTTTTTTTTTTTTTTTCTGCCTCACTTATTAAGCTGGGACATTTCATTCATTTTTTCTGGCCCTTGGATTGGGATATACACCACGGGCTTTCCTGGTTTTCAGATGTTCAGACTTAGACTAAATCACACCACTAGACTACCAGCTTTCCTGTGCCTGAAGCTTGCAGACCACAGATTGTGAGACTCCTCAGCCTCCATAGTTGTGTGAGCCAATTCCTAATAATAAATCTACATCTATCTACATTTAGATATATGTAAGACTATTCATATATATCTATTCCTATCCATATATATTCGTATATATCCTGGTTCTGTTTCCAATAAGGTAAACACTTGAAAAGCATGGATTCCTGTCCTCTTGATTTAACCAAGAAAGTTAAAAATTGGTTATTAAGCTAAAGGAAGTAATCCAGCTGTTTAATCCACTCAAATAAATATCTAGATAGGTGGCTTAATTTTTCACTTGAAAATTATTTGTCTGATATTATGTAGGGACAAGCTGATCAAGGTTCAGAATGTGTCCAAGTACCATTGACCACGTACGTGACTAGATCCATATATGAAACAGAACAATCAGAACAGCTGACATTCCTCATCATCCTGCTGTGCCTCAAAAGACCACATAAATCATTTCACCAAAATCAAAGTGGTGGCCATTCTCAGCCATTCTCCGCTACTACTGGGAGTGGCCAAAAGAGGTGCTGACTCAGTTACCAACGGAACAACAAACTGAAAAGTGAAAAAATCAAATGGCTTGATCTGGGAAAGAATGAAACAGTAACAGACAGCTTGGAATGAACTGGAAAGGTTACATTTCACCAGTTCTGGAGCTGTTGGAGATAGGCCTTTTGTGCTATAGCTACTCAGAGTTTCTTCTGATTTGCTGAAGTTTACATCAAAGAGGGATAAATTCTGTAACTCTTACTTCTGTATAACTCCACTTCCCTCATCCCCAAGTGCATTGCTTTGCACTTGCCTACTGCCATGACCTTGTGATCCACCTCCTTCTCTCGCATCTCTAATCTAGGGGGTCTCCAAAGTGAGGCCCACACACCCAAGGGGCTGGGAGGTCAATCTCCTTGAGTACTGGAAGAAATATTAGATCTTCTATTTATACTTATTTTTATGCTTAAAATTTAATGAACATAAAATAATAACACGTGTCTTCATATAAAATAGGAAGCTAATATAGATCACCTGAAACTGGATTCACCTCTTGGTGGGTGTTGAGCCAAAAGACACAACCAAGCCAAAGAAGAGGAAAAGGAAGGTTTTTACTTGCAACAAATAAGGAGAACACCGGGGATAATTCCCAAAGTAGTGTCTCCCAGAACAAAGAACTGAGGAACTTTTAAGCAAAGGGTTCATACGTATTCATGAAGGGGCTTGTACAATGGGGAATTCAGCATGGAACTGGAGCAAAAGTCATCTGAACGTGACACAGCCCAGGTCTTCCTCAATCAAAGTCACGAGGGCCGCAAGGGTCAGTATCGTCGATTTTCTGGCTCCAATTGGTCAGGTATTTGAGCGCTCAAAGGGATTTAAATCCCGCAAAGATAATTCAAGAATATGCCTCGGGCAAGTAGTGCCAGTCAGGCAGAGATCACAAGACAGCCAGGGACCTAAAATGACTTTTCTTATGTCAAGAAAACTATTTCCTGGGTGCCTGGCCAGCTCAGTCAGTTAAGTGTCTGCCTTTGACTCAGGTCATGATCCCAGGGTCCTGAGATAGAGCCCCATGCAGCCTCCATGCTCAGTGGGGAGTCGGCTTGTCCCTCTCCCTCTGCCTGCTGCTCCCCCTGCTTGTGCCCTCTCTCTCTGTCAAATAAATAAATAAAATCTTAAAAAGAAAAAAAAAAAAAAGGAAAACTATTTCTCATTTTTCTTTCTCTGGGGATCCCTAACTGTTTCTGCTCACAAGACTAGTACTTTTCTCCTAGAGGAAAGCTATGAGGCTTGGTTAATGTAGAACGGGGCCTGGGGAAAAAAATAAGTCCTGAATAAAGATTAGTTATAATTCCTAACAGGTAAGTCATGCTAGCACGCGAGGCTGCAGCGTGCCTGCCGTGCCCTCTTCTGTGGCATTTATTCCAGGGAAGAGGGCACTCTGCACGGGTAGGAGCTGACAGTGACGATCCTTTCGGCACATTGCCTCAAAAAGCCATTAAAGTTGGGTTTTGATGATATTCAATTTTAATCAAACTGGTCATCATTGATTAGTGATACAAAGATTTCTGCATCAAAAATAAATAAAATGCTGAGCAAAATAAGTCAATCAGAGAAAGACATGTATCATATGATCTCACTGGTATGAGGAATTCTTAATCTCAGGAAACAAACTGAGGGTTGCTGGAGTGGTGGGGGGTGG
>NW_027753900.1:0-302 GCF_054177405.1 Leptonychotes weddellii | reverse complement strand
ACAGGCATCGATTGGGCCCCCGAGAGTAACCGAATCGTGACCTGTGGCACAGACCGCAATGCCTACGTGTGGACGCTGAAGGGCCGCACGTGGAAACCCACCCTCGTCATCCTGAGGATCAACCGGGCTGCTCGCTGTGTGCGCTGGGCTCCCCAGGAGAACAAGTTCGCTGTGGGTAGTGGCTCCCGCGTCATCTCCATCTGCTATTTTGAGCAGGAAAATGACTGGTGGGTGTGCAAGCACATCAAGAAGCCCATTCGTTCCGCTGTCCTCAGCCTGGACTGGCACCCCAACAACGTGCT
>NW_027753899.1:0-302 GCF_054177405.1 Leptonychotes weddellii | reverse complement strand
ATCTGCAAAGTAGGGACAATAGTTCCTGCCTCTGACTGGTAGAAGATTGAGTTAATATACTAGAACAGTGCCTCAGTAGTAAGCACGCAAATGTCTACAGGTGTGGGCGCCTGGGTGGCTCAGTTGGTTAAGCGACTGCCTTCGGCTCAGGTCATGATCCTGGAGTCCCGGGATCGAGTCCCGCATCGGGCTCCCTGCTTGGCAGGGAGTCTGCTTCTCCCTCTGACCCTCCTCCCTCTCATGCTCTCTGTCTCTCATTCTCTCTGTCTCAAATAAATAAATAAAATCTTTAAAAAAAAAAA
>NW_027753898.1:0-302 GCF_054177405.1 Leptonychotes weddellii | reverse complement strand
AGGCCACTGTTTGGAGATACCCTGAAGGCCGCAGGGTCCTTGTCTGGCTCCTGCTGGCCTGCACCGAGGGAAGGGAGCACGCGAGCGTAGGCAGCTCCGTGCGCCGCCCCAGCGAGCCCCCCGCCCCGCAGCTCAGGTGTGCACCTCTGGTCCGGCCCGGTGCCACGGGGCGAGGCACCCTGGGATCACTTGGGATCTGGGAACCGGCCATCTGCGGGAACCCCCAGGTGGTGCCAGCCTGCGGGGGAAGTGGTGGGCAGCTACAACCTACCTGTCAGCACAGCCCAGTAGCTCCGACAGCC
>NW_027753897.1:0-302 GCF_054177405.1 Leptonychotes weddellii | reverse complement strand
GACTATTTTCAAACTACTATAAATATTTTACAAGTAATATCTGGCAGTTTCCTAACCAGTTGAATATATTCTGTTGCAAAATAAACCACATCTTTCAGCAAGAAAAAAAAAAAAACCACTGAATTTGAATAAAGACATCACCCAATGAATTAGGACACAACCAAAGTTTGCTTTAAATATTTCTTTGGGGGAGGGGACATCACACTTCCACTGAACGAAGAAAAACAGTTTTATAGTCTTGAGGTCTTTTTTTTTTTTTTTTTTTTTTTACACTTACCAGGCCATGAATCCTCAGGGAATGG
>NW_027753896.1:0-302 GCF_054177405.1 Leptonychotes weddellii | reverse complement strand
GGGGGTGTGGGTGCCGCGCCTGCTCCTGCTTTGCCTCTGCTCTGATCTGGGGCCTCGGGGGTAGCTCACCCTCCCTGTGCTCCTGTCCCTCAGGTCGTGCTGTGGGGGCTGGGGTCCGTGGTGGCGGTGGAGGAGCGCTCGCTCACAGGGACCTGGGGTGTGAGCACGCTGCACCGCTGGAGCTGGAGGACACAGGATCGTCCCCACCGCAGAGGTTTGGGAGCCCCTGGTTCAGGCCGAGCCTGGGAATACCAGCCTGCCCCCCGTCTCACTCAGGAGCTGGCCAGACCTTGCTTAGATCC
>NW_027753895.1:0-302 GCF_054177405.1 Leptonychotes weddellii | reverse complement strand
GAGTGCATACAGCAGGCACTGTGTCCTGCTGTGTATACAGGAGTCACTCAAGCGGCCAGGAGTACATACAGCAGGCACTGTGTCCTGCAGGAGTGCATACAGCAGGCACTGTGTCCTGCTGTGTATACAGGAGTCACTCAAGCGGCCAGGAGTGCATACAGCAGGCACTGTGTCCTGCTGTGTATACAGGAGTCACTCAAGCGGCCAGGAGTGCATACAGCAGGCACTGTGTCCTGCTGTGTATACAGGAGTCACTCAGGCTGCCAGGAGTACATAGAGCAGGCACTGTGTCCTGCAGGAGT
>NW_027753894.1:0-302 GCF_054177405.1 Leptonychotes weddellii | reverse complement strand
GGGGGTCTTGTTGGCTGGAGGGACACAGCAGGCCGGCGGGGTCAGGGCCCCTCCCCCGCCCGCCCCACGGCGGAAGCACTTGGGACGCGGGAGGAGGGGCCGCCGCCGGGGAAGGGGAGACCCGGCCGACCCGGGCCCCGAACCACAGCTGGACGTCGGACTCCCAGCCCGGACCCCGGGGCCAGCGGAGCACGGCCACCGGCCTCCAGTCCGGGGAGGAGTCCGGCCTGGAAAGGGGGCAACGTGGACCTGGCTGCAAGTTCGTGAGGGCGATGCTTGCTGGTACGTCGGTGTTTCTCGGC
>NW_027753893.1:0-302 GCF_054177405.1 Leptonychotes weddellii | reverse complement strand
CCATTCCCTGAGGATTCATGGCCTGGTAAGTGTAAAAAAAAAAAAAAAAAAAAAAAGACCTCAAGACTATAAAACTGTTTTTCTTCGTTCAGTGGAAGTGTGATGTCCCCTCCCCCAAAGAAATATTTAAAGCAAACTTTGGTTGTGTCCTAATTCATTGGGTGATGTCTTTATTCAAATTCAGTGGTTTTTTTTTTTTCTTGCTGAAAGATGTGGTTTATTTTGCAACAGAATATATTCAACTGGTTAGGAAACTGCCAGATATTACTTGTAAAATATTTATAGTAGTTTGAAAATAGTCC
>NW_027753892.1:0-302 GCF_054177405.1 Leptonychotes weddellii | reverse complement strand
TTAGCAGGAGTTTGGAAGAAATTGGGTGACTTTGAGGGGCTCAAGACTTCAGGGGAGGAAGTCACTGCAGATGGGGAGGAAAGAGCAGGAGAACTAGAATCAAGAGTGGAGCCTGAAGACGGGACTGACGGGCTGCAATCTCATGACGAAACCTGAACAGATGCGCAAAGAAAGTGGTTCCTGAGATGGAATGTACTCCTGGTGAAGATGCCATGAAGATGGTTGAAATGACAATGAAGGATTTAGAATATTCCAGAAACTGAGTTGATAAATCTGCAGCAGGGTTTGAGAGGACTGACTAA
>NW_027753891.1:0-302 GCF_054177405.1 Leptonychotes weddellii | reverse complement strand
TTAGTCAGTCCTCTCAAACCCTGCTGCAGATTTATCAACTCAGTTTCTGGAATATTCTAAATCCTTCCTTGTCATTTCAACCATCTTCACGGCATCTTCACCCGGAGTACATTCCATCTCAGGAACCACTTTCTTTGCGCATCTGTTCAGGTTTCGTCATGAGATTGCAGCCCGTCAGTCCCGTCTTCAGGCTCCACTCTTGATTCTAGTTCTCCTGCTCTTTCCTCCCCATCTGCAGTGACTTCCTCCCCTGAAGTCTTGAGCCCCTCAAAGTCACCCAATTTCTTCCAAACTCCTGCTAA
>NW_027753890.1:0-4299 GCF_054177405.1 Leptonychotes weddellii | reverse complement strand
TGGGGGAGGGGAGCAGGGATGGGGCTGGAGTTGGGGGGGAGGCAGGGATGGGGCTGGAGTCGGGGAGGGGAGCAGGGGTGAGGAAGGAGGGTGGCTGAGCATTTCTCATCCCAGGGAAGGACTACTCTGAGGCAGAGGCCCTGATCATGACCTTCTCCCTCAACAACTATGCCCCTGGGGACCCCCGGCTGGCGCAGGCCAAGCTCTGGGAGGCGGCCTTCTTGGAGCACGTGAAAGCCTTCCAGCAGCGTTCAGCTGGCAGGTTCCAGGTCGCATTCATGGCGGAGGTAGGTTTCAGGGTCCCTGGCTCTGTGGGGGGGAGGGCTCCGGTGGGGGGGCCTCGGGTGGGTTCCTCCCCCTCCCGCAGCCCCGCTGGGGCTCGGGGAGCCCCTGGGTCAGTGCTGTTGGGCTGTGCATCCGCAGCGCTCCCTGGAGGACGAGATCAACCGCACCACGGCCCAGGACCTGCCCATCTTTGGGGTCAGCTACATCGTCATCTTCCTGTACATCTCCCTGGCCCTGGGCAGTTACTCCAGCTGGCGCCGAGTGCTGGTGAGAATTCGGGGGGCGGGGGCACGGCGGGGTGGCTTGTCCGGACATGCGGCACCTTCCCCGCAGGGGCTCCCCAAGGGGTAACGCTTCTTGGGGGTGTCCTGCCCTCGGACAGGCCGCCCTGGAGCAGACGCAGAGCTGAGCTTTAGAACACGCCACAAGGCGAGCTGCGGGAGAGGCGCAGGCTCCCGTGGGGTGCAGCCCGGAGGCTGAGCCTGGTCCCATTGCAGGTGGACTCCAAGGTCACGCTGGGCCTGGGCGGGGTGGCGGTGGTCCTGGGAGCAGTCACGGCGGCCATGGGCTTCTTCTCCTACCTGGGCGTGCCCTCCTCCCTGGTGATCCTTCAGGTGGTGCCTTTCCTGGTGCTTGCCGTGGGGGCCGACAACATCTTCATCTTTGTTCTGGAGTACCAGGTAAGAGGGCGGGGGGGTCTCCCCCTCTCGCTGGGGCAGCCCTGCACCCCCGGGCTTCTGGCCAGCTCTGCTCGTGCATGCACGTCCCGGGTTCCTGTAGAGATTGGAGGGTTCCGGGTCATCTTCATAGCGCGTGTGTCCCCTGCACTCCCTCTCCCTGGGGCCGTCATGCCCTCTGTGAGGGTCACAGCCTCCTCCGGGGCATGCCACGGACGCACAGCCCAAGTTGATTTAGGCTCTCCTGTCGGTGGACATTGAGGGACCCGGGGATATGTTGGAGTAAGCAGGCTATGGACATCCCCAAACGCGCCAAGCATGTCTCTGGGCCAGACCCCGCGAAGTGGACGAGGCGGAGAGCAGAGCGTTCGCGGGGTCTGCTCCTGACGGGGGTGAGCACGGGCATGGGCCAGCTCCCTGCCCATGGCTGGCTCTGGACCCTGTCCCTGATGTCCCCACTCAGAGGCTGCCTCGGAGGCCCGGAGAGCGGCGAGAGGAGCACATCGGCCGCGCGCTGGGCAGAGTGGCCCCCAGCATGCTGCTCTGCAGCCTGTCTGAGGCCATCTGCTTCTTTCTCGGTGAGCCTGGGCAGCCCTTCCCCGCCAGGCCACAGGAGGGCTGGGGGCACTGGGTGGGGGCAGCCCCCTTCCCTCCACTGCTCTGAGCAGACGCCTCGCCCTAAGACTCACCCCTGCACCCCCAGGGGCCTTGACCCCCATGCCAGCTGTGAGAACTTTTGCCCTGACCTCCGGCTTTGCGATCGTCCTTGACTTCCTGCTCCAGGTGTCCGCCTTCGTGGCCCTGTTTTCTCTGGACAGCAGGAGGCAGGAGGTAGGGGTGGTGCAGGACCCAGGGCCCTGCCCGGCCTCATCTCTGCGGGGATGGGGGGCAGGGCTCAGAGAGTGGGGCTGGATGCAGGGACAGCGTGCTGGGATGTGTGGGCCACGAAGCCCCCAGGGCCCCAGAGAAAAGGTGATTTAGGGGAATATGATCAAACCTGCAAAGTACAAAAGGTTGAGAAAAAAGTGGAAGTGAGATGTTGACGGGGAGCTAGCGTTTCTGTGACAGTACAAAGTTTAGAGGTGTTTCATCAAGATAGAAAAACAAACAACACAGCACTCTGGCACGTCCCCTTGCGAGGCACTTCCGCGGGGGGCGGTGGGGGGAGGCAGTGCCCGGGGCTGCTTTGGGGCCACCCAGAGGGACTGCTTCCCTCTAGGCCTCCCGGTTGGATGTCTGCCCCTGCATTGGCGCCCCGAAGCTGCCCCCACCTGACCAAAGCGAGGGGCTCCTGCTCCGATTCTTCTGCAAGTTCTATGTCCCACTCCTGCTGCACCGGGTCACGCGCGTGGTCGTGGTGAGTGGGGCGGGAGGCACGGCTTGGGGGTCCTCCCACCCCTGGGGCAGCGGGAGTGGGAGGGTCTGCTCAGCCTGGCACCTGGTCCTGCCTGCCTGCAAAGGGGTCGACAGCTTGCCCGGGCCCTGGGACTCAAGCACAGGGGCAGCTGGGATTCAAGTGTGCCCAGCTCCAGAATATCCCCCTCCCTCCTCAGCCGCTGCTGTTCATGGGCCTGTTTGGAGTGGGGCTCTATTTCATGTGCCACATCAGCGTGGGACTGGATCAGGAGCTGGCCCTGCCCAAGGTGAGCCGCGCCTGGTGACCTCTAGTTAGTGGCCTCACTCCCCTGGCGTTCAGGAGGGTCAGCACACACGGCTGGTGCAGGGCAGGGGCCAGGGGCTTGGCGGGCGGTACAGGGCTGTTCACGGTGCTGACCTGGGGAGGGAAGCTGAATCAGTTCATGAATGCCCAGGCCCCATGGGGCTCTGTGGAAGGCAAGACCTCTGTGGCTGGAGGAGTTGGAGAGCCTCGTGGGTGGAAGAGAGGTGTGAGGGGCTGGAGCACGTGTAGGATCTGAGGAGGACAGCATCGAGGATGATCCCACCTGCCTGTGGACCCCCACCAACCCCCCTGTGGTCCCCCCGCGCTGGTGCCCACCGTCTCCTCTCCGTCTCTGTGGATTGGACGTCTCTCAGCACCTCCCAGAACGGGAACCCTACCGTGTGTCCTGTGTGTGTGGCTCATTCCACTCAGCGCCGCGTCCTCCGGGTTCATCCACGCTGGAGTAGGTGTCAGGGTGTCCTTCCTCTTCCAGGCTGAGGATTTTCATACACATACCCCACATTTTGTTTATCCATCATTTGTCTGCTACGGACACGGGATCCTTCTGGGTCTGAGCCGCTGGGAATGAGGGTGCCGTGAACATGGGTGCACATCTGTCTCTTCCAGAACCTGCTTTTGGATGTGTTCCCAGAGGTGGAACTGCTGGATCAGATCATAATTCTAATTTTAGTTTTTTGAGGACCACCATACTGTTTTCCACGCAGCTGTTCTGTTTTATGATCCCCTCTATGGCTCTCTAGGGGTCCGATGTCTCCCTGTCCACGCCAACACTTGTTGTTTCTGGCTTTTTTCTTTTTCCGTTTCAATGGCAGCTGTCCTGACAGGTGTGAAGTGGCATCTCAGTGAGGTTTTGATCTGCTTTCCCTGATGAGCAGTGATGTCGAGCATCTTTTCATGTGCTCATTGGCCATTTGTGTGTCTTCTTTGGAGAAATGTCTGTTCAAGTGTTTTGCCCATTTTTGAAACAGCTTGCTTTTTTGTTGTGGTTGTTTTGTTTCTTTGTTGAATTTTGGGAGTTCTCTAGATATTCAGGGTAGTAATCCCTTATCAGATACATGATTTGCAGATTTTTCTTCATTTCTATTGGTTGCCTTTCTACTCTATTGGTAGTGTGCTCTGATAAACAAAAGTTTTTAAGTTTTGTGGTGCCTGGCTGCCTTAGTGGGAAGAGCATGTGACTCTTGATCTCAGGTCATGAGTTCAGGCCCCACGTTGGGTGTAGCAATGACTTAAAAATAAAATCTTTAAAAAAAAGTTTTCATTTTCATCAAGTACAATTTGCCTATTTTCCTGTTTGTTAACTGGGCTTTTGGTGTCATTCAAGAAATAATCACCAAATCCAGTATCTTGAAGCTTTTCTCCTGTGTTTCCTCTAAGGGTATTACAAATTCAACTCTTAAGTGTTAGATCCATTTTGAGTTAATTTTTGTACATAGTTATGTATATTTTTTTCTTTCCTTTTTTTTTTTTTAAGATTTTATTTATTTATTTGACAGAGACAGAGATAGCGAGAGCAGGAACACAAGCAGCGGGAGTGGGAGAGGGAGAAGCAGGCTTCCCCTCGAGGAGGGAGCCCGATGTGGGACTCGATCCCAGGACCCTGGGATCATGACCTGAGCCGAAGGCAGACGCTTAACGACTGAGCCACCCAGGCAC
>NW_027753889.1:0-302 GCF_054177405.1 Leptonychotes weddellii | reverse complement strand
CAGAATCACAGCCCAAAATGTCAGATTTCAGGTGTACATAAAGATTTTCATAATTAGGTGATCTTGTTTATTTTGATGATATCTGTGACATTTTAAATTACTTGAACACCTATCTCCAAAAGCCAATGAAAGGCATTCATGTTCCTATTTCTCAGTATTGTAACTAAATCAGTCAAGAGCAACTCTAAAATTTAATTTTCTAAAAGATTTTACTTACTTATGTGAAAGAGAGAGAGAGCATGAGCAGGGGAAGGGGTAGAGGGAGACAGAAAAGAAGACTGCCGGCTGAGCAGGGAGCCCAA
>NW_027753888.1:0-302 GCF_054177405.1 Leptonychotes weddellii | reverse complement strand
GGAGCTCTGTCTGGGACTCGGGGGGTTAATATTCATTGTGCTTGTTTGGATTTTCCAACACTTCCCCAGCACGTGTGCATTACTTGTACTGGATGATTCTTTGCAATAAAGCAGAGATAGTCTCAGCATGACTCAAGAGACCCTCCTCATGGCCTATGTAGTTGCCCAGACACTGTCACTGTCTTTGGATATGCACAGGCTATTCCCTCTGCCTGTGGGCCTACTGTATGCCAGGCCCAGCCCCAGCCACTTCTCCCATTGGTCACTCAGGACCACGGCCCTGAGGGCAGGCCCCCCAACAC
>NW_027753887.1:0-302 GCF_054177405.1 Leptonychotes weddellii | reverse complement strand
CCCTCAGTGGCCATGCTGTGCCCCTCCCCTCCAGCCCAGAAGCCCCCCAGGGCCTGACTAGGGCTCTGCTCTTCTCCCTGCATTTCTCCCCTGCTTCCTGCCTCACTTCCCAGAAACAGATGCTGCAAATCCAGGTCTAAGGCTTGATTTACAGACTTGCTGGGGAGGGAGGGTGGTTGCGGCACCTGGTGATTTGCTCCGCCGGGAAATGTTCGCTTCTCAGGACAGATCTTGGCCCCTCCTCATTGAAGGCTGGGATTTACTGAGGCTTCTCTTTCCCGGGAGGTGGCTGGGGAGGTGGC
>NW_027753886.1:0-302 GCF_054177405.1 Leptonychotes weddellii | reverse complement strand
AATTAAACCTCAGGGTTTTTAATTTTTTCAAATGCTAAGTCAAAAGACAAAAAAGTTTTTGCCTACCAGACCTACAAAAATTTCTAAGATTGATTAGTAACACCCAGTGTTGGTAAGGATGTGATAAAAACCAGTTTTCTCAGACCACTGCTTATATGAGTATGTATGTACCATCCTTTTGGAGGGCAATTATATAATATATAACCCAATTGAAAACATGCATAATCTTTGACCCAGAAATTCCACTTCTAGGAATGTCTCCTCATTACCTGATTATCACACAAATACACAAAAACTTATCT
>NW_027753885.1:0-302 GCF_054177405.1 Leptonychotes weddellii | reverse complement strand
CTTTGATCTTTATGGATATGCTCACGCTTTATATCCATACAAGTCATAAGCATTATTAAAAAATAAATCGGTGTAGCAACAGAATAACTTAATGGTAATACCCATAAAAAGAATAAACTGCGGCGCTCTCCAGTCGCTCCTTGTCCAATAACCATATCGGTCAATAATAAATAAAAATAATAGACAAAGATACTTAATAGAGGAAAGAGTAGGCCGGTAAATACCATCAGTTGCCAAGTATATTTTGGGGTTTCTATTTGCGTCTTTTTAAGCAGCCGAAAATTGATAATGCCAAAGCACAG
>NW_027753884.1:0-302 GCF_054177405.1 Leptonychotes weddellii | reverse complement strand
AGGACCCTGGGACCATGACCTGAGCCGAAGGCAGACATTTAATGACTGAGCCACCCAGGCGCCACTCTAAGAAAGATTCTTTAAGAGAAGTAATACAGCTTTCCTTTAGGACAATATTGGATTCATTCTAATAAAATGTATTTTCTCCAGCTCTTTTTGGTAGCTGCTGCTAAGTATACTTTTTGTTAATGTTTACGCTCATTTCTTTCTTTTTTTTTTTTTAAAGATTTTATTTATTTGGCAGAGAGACACAGCGAGAGAGGGAACACAAGCAGGGGGAGTGGGAGAGGGAGAAGCAGGCT
>NW_027753883.1:0-302 GCF_054177405.1 Leptonychotes weddellii | reverse complement strand
CTGCCCTGGGGGCCTTGTGGTGCCAAGGGCTAACCTTCTTCTCGCCCGCTTACGCCGCCTCTGGAGGTCAGCAGGACTCAGGGCCAGTGAGCTGGGGGCAGGGGTCAGAGGCCGCACAGCTAACCTGCCAAGTAGTGAGCCCTACACAGTCACCTCATTTAATCCCCCCAACACCAGCAGCTCCATTTTTTTTTTTTTTAAAGATTTTATTTATTTATTTGAGAGAGAGAGAATGAGAGACAGAGAGCATGAGAGGGAGGAGGGTCAGAGGGAGAAGCAGACTCCCTGCCGAGCAGGGAGCC
>NW_027753882.1:0-302 GCF_054177405.1 Leptonychotes weddellii | reverse complement strand
GGGCTCCCTGCTCAGCAGGGGGTCTGCTTCTCCCTCTGCCCTCTTCCCTCTCGTGCTCTCTGTCTCTCATTCTCTCTCTCTCAAATAAATAAATAAAATCTTTAAAAAAAAAAAATTTAAAAAGTAAGTAGGATATAAGATTTATAAAGTGCTCAGAATATGGCAGCACATGGTAATTACTCAATTAAGATGTAATAAATGAATAAATACATTTTTAAAAATGTGATTAGAGATGAAAATATTGATCACCAATCTCTTCCGTGGTACCTGAATTAAAAAAAAAAAAAAGTTTTTTAGTAATC
>NW_027753881.1:0-302 GCF_054177405.1 Leptonychotes weddellii | reverse complement strand
TTTTTTTTTTTTAAAGATTTTATTTATTTATTTGAGACAGAGAGAATGAGAGACAGAGAGCATGAGAGGGAGGAGGGTCAGAGGGAGAAGCAGACTCCCCGCTGAGCAGGGAGCCCGATGCGGGACTCGATCCCGGGACTCCAGGATCATGACCTGAGCCGAAGGCAGTCGCTTAACCAACTGAGCCACCCAGGCGCCCTTGGAAAATTCCTTATAATTGGATAAACAGTGACAACTATTTGGGAGTACTCCTGTATTAGTTGTTTATTGATGCATAACATTACCCTAAAACTTTATAGCTT
>NW_027753880.1:0-302 GCF_054177405.1 Leptonychotes weddellii | reverse complement strand
GCTCCGTGGCAGGGCCTGGGTGAGGGGCAGGGCTCCTGATGGGCTTCGGGGGAGAGCATCCCAGGGAGGCAGAGGGGTTGCCACGCTGGCCCCCAGGAGAACACGGCCCGTTACCGCTGGCGGGGGCGTGTGTAGTCTTGCGGACACGCGCCAAGCTCATCTGCCCAGTTTTTGACAGTCCAGACATTCAGGAAGCCACATGGCGGCGTTTTCTTGTTTTGTTTTTTTTCCCCAAAGATTTATTTATTTATTTGAGGGAGAGAGAGAATCTCAAGCAGACTCCCCATTGAGGGTGGAGCCCG
>NW_027753879.1:0-4299 GCF_054177405.1 Leptonychotes weddellii | reverse complement strand
TGTCTGCAATAGCCAAACTGTGGAAAGAGCCAAGATGCCCTTCAACAGATGAATGGATAAAGAAGATGTGGTCCATATATACAATGGAATATTACTCAGCCATCAGTTAGGATGAATACCCAACTTTTACATCAACATGGATGGGACTAGAGGAGATTATGCTAAGTGAAGTAAGTCAAGCAGAGAAAGTCAATTATCATATGGTTTCACTTATTGTGGAACATAAGGAATAACATGGAGGACATTAGGAGAAGGAAGGGAAAAATAAAGGGGCTGGAAATCAGAGGGAGAGGTGAACCATGAGAGACTATGGACTCTGAGAAACAAACTGAGGGTTTTAGAGGGGTGGGGGGATGGGTTAGCCCAGTGATGGGTATTAAGGAGGGCATGTACCGCATGGAGCACTGGTTGTTATAAGCAAACAATGAAAGGTGGAACACTACATCAAAAACTAATGATGTATTGTATGTGACTAACATAACATAATAAAAAAAAAATTTAGACTCAACTTTTCAACTTTTGCCTTCGAAATTATGAACTCTATTCAAGGACCTGGGACCAACCGGTTTCTAACACAAAGACTTCATCGCCTTAACTCCATCTTCTTCGTGCCTCAATATGACCCTTCCCTATACAGTGACTTGAGTATGGTTGTCTTCCTCGCCCAGCCCCATCCGTATGTACTTCCTCTCAGGCCTCTCAGCTTCTCGATGGAGCTTAAAGTATCTGCAAGTGATCCTCCACCTACCAAACTGAAAGGTCTTGAGTCAAGGACTGTGTCTTGTTCATATTTGTGTACTCGAGGCCTAAAATAGTGCTTGAGCATGTGATGATTTTCTGAAGATGTTTTTTGAATAAATGACAAAGAACAAATCAATTTTCCAATGAAAATACAAGAGGAAGAAGACTAAGTGAATTTGATAGGGAGTCTGGATTTCTGTTTACTCTAGAAAGGAGAATGTATGTCCACATGCATGAACATTCTCCTCAACAGCCAAACTTACAGTTTGCCTGGTTGACACATAAAAGGCAAAGGGAAGATAAGTAAAGGGTTATGGTAAGAGTTATACTCTCAGTGTCTCATTCCTGCAGTCAACCAGCATTCACTGAGCACCAACTACAATCCAGAAACTACACAGTCCATATGTATTCAAAGAGGAATGCAGTTCTTACACTACTTGAGGTCATGATTTATATGGTTAACAGATATAAACAAAAAGAATGATAAAAATAGTTGAGTATTTTATTTATATGCCAACTCATTCTACAAAAGAATGGAGAAATTTTACAAAAATTCATAAAATGCAGAAGTATAAAATAGTTGAGAGCATCAGAAAAAAGGAAAATCTTACATAAATGCAGGTCATTCAGTACTCTAGCTATAGGTGCTAGAAGTAAGCAACAAATTGTACCATAAACTACCTCGTGGCTAATACAGAGAAACAACAGTTTTAAGATTTGTGGTAAGAAACACAACTTGTCCTTTTATAGGTACCCATAATTAATTTCTTTCTGTGTCTGCATTAGGGGAACACTGTGGAGATTTCTAAGTCAAGAAGACATATTAAGTACATACTGAAATCCTCACTTGCACTCAAATAACTAGAACTACTAAATAAAATATATTCAACTACACTTATCTTTATGTACATAGCCTGGATGAAAGGCATACTTAGAAATACCCAGGTGCCAGAAATATAGTGATTTTGAGCTAAAGTCTGGCAACTCATGGTAGAAGAGGCAGATCCTGGGAGTAAAGAGAGCCATAGGGGCTGTAAATCAATCCCAGCATGAGGATGAGAAGTGCAATTACCTATCTTACCCCTGTGGTGGAAAACCAAAGTTGATCTTCCAGTGAAAGAACAGGACCTGGTAAGCAAATCAGCTACTCAAGCCATGTGACTCCAGAATCTTGGATCTGTGTCACATGATTGTGGAAGCCCAGTTACACTATCCAAGTCTGAAAAATCCAGAGCCAAAACACAAACTTAAGAACTTACTCAGGGACATTGATAACTCCCTAGGGAAAGCTGAAAAGGGGGAAATCTCCACAATCCAGGGTACACATGAGTAAGCACAAAGAGAAGATAATGCGCCAAGAACATGAGCTCACAGAAAGAATGACTGGGATGCCTGGGTGGTTCAGTCGGTTAAGTGTCTGTTTCAGCTCATGTCATGATCCCAGGACCCTGGGATCAAGTCCCGCATCAGGCTCCCTGTTCAGCACTCCCCCTCCCTCGGCCTCTCCCCCTGCTGGTCCACTGTCTCTCTCTGACAAATAAATAAAATCTTTTAAAAAATATTAGAATGTCTGCATCAAGATAATAGGCAACAAACATAACTCACAGCAAAGAAATAATAAGAGCATGAGTAAGGGATGTTTAAATGAATACATTTAAAGTCTTCCATGGGCGCCTGGGTGGCTCAGTTGGTTAAGCGACTGCCTTCGGCTCAGGTAATGATCCTGGAGTCCCGGGATCGAGTCCCGCATCGGGCTCCCTGCTCAGCAGGGGGTCTGCTTCTCCCTCTGACCCTCTTCCCTCTCGTGCTCTCTGTCTCTCATTCTCTCTCTCTCAAATAAATAAATAAAATCTTAAAAAAAAATAAAATAAAGTCTTCCAAGATGGGGCGCCTGAGTGGCTCAGTTAGATGTCTGCCTTTGGCTTAGATCATGATCCCGGTATGCTGGGATCGAGCCCCAAGTCAGGCTCCCTGCTCAATGGGGAGTCTGCTTCTCCCTCTCCGCACCCCCTCTCATGCTCTCTTGCTATCTCTCTCTCTCAAATAAATAAAATCTTTTTAAAAATTTTTAAAAAGTCTTCAAAGATAAAAAAATCCTTTTGTGAAACAAAAACAAAGTTATGAAATGGTACACGGATATTAAAAAGCTTAATAGAAAAAATATTAAAGCAATTGAAAAGACAATAAATTTGAAAAGAAACCTAAGGACACTTTTTTCAAAATGAAACAAAAAATTGAGTAGGAAAAAAATTTTTTAATTAAGAGAAATGAAAGGGAGTATGAGGAAATCCAAAACACATCCAAGAGGCATTCAAGAAAAAGAGTAAAATTGAGGCTCTCCTCAATATTCACAAAGACTATAGTTGGGAATTTTCCAGAGATGAAGAAAGACCGAGTCTTTATTTTTAAAATGCCAGTTAAGTACACTGATGTGCAATTTAGTGATATTGCAGAATATCAAAGTTAGAAAGAAATTTTCAATTTCCCAGAGAGGAAAAAAGAGATTGCTTCCATTGAATAAAAATGGGGGAGGGGGGGACAGGAGAAGTACACAAATTAAATATATAAGGAATGAAAAGGGGTAACATCATAATTTTGATTTGACAAAATAATACAGGTACTTTTAGCAATTTAATATCACCAAATATTAAAATTTGATAAAATGGAAAATTTTCTAGGAAATGTTGAATTACCAGTATTGACCCATAAGGGATTTTTTACATCTCAACAAGTCAATATATATTAAAGAAATAGAACATTACTATATCCCTTCCCCAAAAGCCAGAATATAACTTTACCAAACTTAAAAGCCCAGATCATTCCTGTCTTACATAAATTCTTCCAGATAATAAAAAGAGAAAAAAAATGACTTATTTTTATGGTGTTAGTGTATTTATGCCAAACAGAGACCGAGTATAAGAAAGTAAAATAAGAAGCTAATTCCACTTATGAACATGAATGCAACAATTTTATTTTTAAAGATTTATTTGAGAGAGTGCAGACATGTGTGGTGGGGGAAGGGGCCAAGGGAGAGGGAGAGAGAGAATCTTAGTCTCCACGCTGAGTACAAGCCCTACATGGGGCTCGATCCCAGAACTCTGAGACCATGACCTAAGCCAAAATCAAGAGTCAGGTACTTAACTGAGAACCCCAGGTGCCCCAAATGCAACAATTTTAAAGATAAGCAAGTCTAACTTCATATCTATTTATCTTTATATAACAGAACACAACATGATCAAGTAGACTTGGAAGTATCATTAGAAAACTTAGGGAAAAAGCAGAGACTTACAAACTCAAAAGAAAAGCATAAAGGACAAGATATATATATTTGACTACATCAAAAGATCATAAAATAATCATCTCAATAGATTTTTTAAAAACTCGATAAAAATGAAAAATTATTCATACATGATTCAAAGAAAGAAAAAAGCCCAGGTAAGTAGTGATAAGAGAAAACTTACATAAGTGGAGCTTTAAGAAAAACACCAAATACCTTATGTAATGACAAACTTTAGAAGCAGTCTCATGAAAGGAAGAATAAGAGATAATTTTTTTTTT
>NW_027753878.1:0-302 GCF_054177405.1 Leptonychotes weddellii | reverse complement strand
AATGGCATCTGAAGGCTTACTTTTGGCACCATCAGGAGATAAAACCTATGAGGACAGAGTGTTACCTACAGGATGTAGTGCCAATATAAGCCATCTTCCCTAATACTGGAAACCACTTATGCAGGAGCCAAGGGCTGGAATTGAGAATGGACTTCCCAACTATTATACCAAATATGTATTTGGGGGACTTTTTTTTTTTATCCATGCAAACTTGGTCTCAGTGAATTTATAGTACCGGAGTGTGGAATCCATCCACTAGGGAATTCAATAAGAGTTCCGTTGCATTAGAAACAGAAACTGCC
>NW_027753877.1:0-302 GCF_054177405.1 Leptonychotes weddellii | reverse complement strand
CTTCCCCTCATCCTGGCCTCTGGCAGGGGCAGTGCCCGTGTGTGTGCGACCTGGGCCATCCTCCCCTGCCCCAGTGGCAGGGACATGGCCCAGGTGGCGCCTGCGTCTTCGGGACACAAGAACCTCAGGAGGAAGGCAGGTGGGGTGGCCCTTGCCCTCAGCCACCTAGCAGCTTGCCCTGGAAATCAGGACTCAGAGGTGAAAATACAAGGAAGGAGAGGCTTCTTTTTACTTCAGTGGAAAATGCCCCAATCGAAGTTTGAAACGAGCCCACAGGCCTGCTTCCAGGGGAACAGCCTCCC
>NW_027753876.1:0-302 GCF_054177405.1 Leptonychotes weddellii | reverse complement strand
TAATGTGATGGACATTTTACTGGTTTGCTCATTTCTCCTCATGACAACTCTGTGAGCTAAGTGTCGACTACCCACTTTACAAATGTTCTACTACAGGGTCACACATAGAGGCATCTTTATCGCAAGCATTATTCTGGATGTTTCTCTGAGAGTGCTTTTGAATGATATTTACATTTAAATGCGTAAACTTTGAGTAAAGCAATTAGCCTTCCATTAAGGTGGATGGACCTCAAATAATAAATGGAAGTACTGAATTGAACAAAGGCCTGCTGTCCCTTGAGGCGGAGGGATTCTGAGAAAAG
>NW_027753875.1:0-302 GCF_054177405.1 Leptonychotes weddellii | reverse complement strand
TTTTTTTTTTAAAGATTTTATTTATTTATTTGAGAGAGAGAGAATGAGAGAGAGCAAGCACATGAGAGGGGGGAGGGTCAGAGGGAGAAGCAGACTCCCTGCCGAGCAGGGAGCCCGATGCGGGACTCGATCCCGGGACTCCAGGATCATGACCTGAGCCGAAGGCAGTCGCCCAACCAACTGAGCCACCCAGGCGCCCCTGTGCCCCTTCCTTGGAGGCAATCGGTGTCTACCCTGAAATATTCTATGCATATACTACCAAACACACACACACACCCCATCGATCTCCTCTCCTCTGACCT
>NW_027753874.1:0-302 GCF_054177405.1 Leptonychotes weddellii | reverse complement strand
GCTAAGGACAGAAGGCAGCTTTATCTTAACATTAGCCCGACCTCCAGAGTCCTGTAAGTCTCCTTTAATATATAAAAATTCCTTTGGGAACTTCCTTTATCTCTACCCCCCAAGATATGTTAGCAATCATCCTCCAAGCTTATGGCCCACTGATATACATCTGATGGGTCTCATGACTAAGGTTTTTTTTTTTTTTTTTATTCTTATGTTAATTCCCATACATTACATCATTAGTTCTAGATAAAGTGTTCCATTATTCATTGTTCGTGCACAACACCCAGTGCTCCATGCAGAACGTGCCC
>NW_027753873.1:0-302 GCF_054177405.1 Leptonychotes weddellii | reverse complement strand
ATATGGTTTCACTTATTTGTGAAATGTAAGGAATAGCATGGAGGACATTAGGAGAAGGAAGGGAAAAATGAAGGGGGGGAAATCAGAGGGGGAGATGAACCATGAGAGACTATGGACTCTGAGAAACAAACTGAGGGTTTTAGAGGGGCAGGAGGTGGCAGGATGGGTTAGCCCGGTGATGGGTAATAAGGAGGGCACGATATTGCATGAAGTACTGGGTATTATATGCAAACAATGAATCATGGAACACTACATCAAAAACTGATGATGGTGACTAACATAATAAAATAAAATTAAAAAAA
>NW_027753872.1:0-302 GCF_054177405.1 Leptonychotes weddellii | reverse complement strand
CGGGCTCCACCCTCAATGGGGAGTCTGCTTGAGATTCTCTCTCTCCCTCAAATAAATAAATAAATCTTTGGGGGAAAAAAACAAAACAAGAAAATGCCGCCACGTGGCTTCCTGAATGTCTGGACTGTCAAAAACTGGGCAGATGAGCTTGGCGCGTGTCCGCAAGACTACACACGCCCCCGCCAGCGGTAACGGGCCGTGTTCTCCTGGGGGCCAGCGTGGCAACCCCTCTGCCTCCCTGGGATGCTCTCCCCCGAAGCCCATCAGGAGCCCTGCCCCTCACCCAGGCCCTGCCACGGAGC
>NW_027753871.1:0-302 GCF_054177405.1 Leptonychotes weddellii | reverse complement strand
CATCGGGCTCCCTGCTCGGCAGGGAGTCTGCTTCTCCCTCTGACCCTCCTCCCTCTCATGCTCTCTGTCTCTCATTCTCTCTCTCGCAAATAAATAAAATCTTAAAAAAAAAAAAAAAAAGAAGTCAGTGTCTGCAGACATGAGCTTGGGATAGGGGATCCAGTCTACTCAGGTCCTGAGACTGTGGAGAGGACTCGAAGGTCACACAGCTGATGTGAGATGGAGCCTGGATGACTATGTGATCTGGGACTTGAAAATCTGGCTTCTCAGCCTGATTCTAAACTGTTTGGGTCCTGAATGGC
>NW_027753870.1:0-302 GCF_054177405.1 Leptonychotes weddellii | reverse complement strand
CTCTGCAGGGAGCCTGCTTCTCCCTCTCCCACTCCCCCTGCTTGTGTTCCCTCTCTCGCTGTGTCTCTCTCTGTCAAATAAATAAATAAAAAATCTTTAAAAAAAATAAATAAATAAATAAATTGCCCCCTTGATCCTAAAACAGAATGTTTTTATAAACAATAAGTCGGTCAACCCTTATCTCTGTATAGTCAATCACTTTCCCTTAGAATTTGCAGATAAGTAAAAAGAGGGGGTGGGTGGGGCTGACTGAATTTCATCATAGGTGTGGGCAGCTTACTTTATTTTCTGATGTGGTTTCC
>NW_027753869.1:0-302 GCF_054177405.1 Leptonychotes weddellii | reverse complement strand
GCAGTTTCTGTTTCTAATGCAATGGAACTCTTATTGAATTCCCTAGTGGATGGATTCCACACTCCGGTACTATAAATTCACTGAGACCAAGTTTGCATGGATAAAAAAAAAAAAGTCCCCCAAATACATATTTGGTATAATAGTTGGGAAGTCCATTCTCAATTCCAGCCCTTGGCTCCTGCATAAGTGGTTTCCAGTATTAGGGAAGATGGCTTATATTGGCACTACATCCTGTAGGTAACACTCTGTCCTCATAGGTTTTATCTCCTGATGGTGCCAAAAGTAAGCCTTCAGATGCCATT
>NW_027753868.1:0-4299 GCF_054177405.1 Leptonychotes weddellii | reverse complement strand
TGTTTTTTTTTTGTTTTTTGTCCGGAGCTCAAGTGCATAGAATTGGATTAACCATAATCTTTGGTTCATGAGAGCCTTCCATCCTGGTCCATGCATAACCCGCTTTTATTTAGTCAGCTTTTTAAATTAGTAATTTTTAATAATGTAATAAGCATCCACGACTCACCACCCAAAACAAAAGCTAGGACTTGACAATAACCCACATCCAGCACGTGGCTCTCCCCCAACACCAGCCCATTCCCCGCCTCTTTCCACCCACAGAACCCTCATCTGGATCCTGTGCTCATCAGTCCCTAGATAGTCTTGCTGCTTCCTCTCTGTTAGAATGTCAACAACTACTTAGGAGCTTGATGGAATTTAGTAAAATGCAATCTCACTCCCCCGGGCCGGCCAGTGTAATCGGCACTAAAATAAATACATACATACATAAAGATTTCAATTTGCAATTCCAGAATTTCTAGCAGAACAGAAATCTAAATGTGGGTCTTCTCAGCCAAACTGAGGTCTGGTAGCCCTGGTGTTGCCTAGAATCAAATGAAGGAACAAATTTGTCAGTGAAGATGCAGTCATTTCATGTAAATTGCACTCATGAGCGCCTTCTTATCATTGAGACTTTGCTCTCAACTCTTCCCAGAGTGGAAATTTCACTTCTCTGTGCTAGAGACGAGGACAGCATCAAGATTAGGCAATAAAAGGTAGTATTACTGCGTCATCTATGAGAGGCAAACATTTCGCTGGCAAAGGGAACATTGGAGCCCAGCACCTGGACATCTTGTCCATCTAACACACAACAGACATCTGGAGTCCCTCCCAGTAATCAATGGAAACATGATTGCAAAGCAAGAAAACACGGATTGAAGAGTCTTTCCCACCCCCCCTTCTCCACCCATTCAAGCAGGCGCGCACACACATCTTGCTTGCAGAGGGAAATCCACGAGTGGCATCGTTTAATGCCTGATACATCCTGCATTTCTTCCGCTGCCTGACAAATGCCTGAGCTACGTGGGCCCCCTTCCTGGAGCTGCCTTAGTTTGACTGGCAGTATAACCAAAGCCACAGGCTCTGGGATCCAGCAAACCTGGCCTCGAACCCGAATCCGGGCTCCATAACTTGCTAGCGGTGTCACCTCTGCAAGTTACATAACTCCCTCGGAGCCTCATGTCCATCCTCTGCAAAGTGGAGATTAATAATGGTGCCCAGCTCATAAAAACAGTGCCCTGGACGAAGTGAGACAGAGCACACGAGGTGCTCAGAGCCGGGGCTGCCGTAGACACGGCTCCGGATGGGGCTGCTGCTGCTGCGACTGCACGCGGGGCTCTTGCTGCATCTCAGGAAATGCTTCCCCGCGCCTGCTCATGCCCGGCGCTCCGGGACCAGCCAATTAAACGCTGTGGAGTGAGGCCGAGTGCTGTGCCCGGCACGGAGTAGGTGCTCTGCAAACGTGTCAGATGAGCTAGGATCAGACCCTGACGATCCGCGGCGCCTGTGGGTGTCTGAGTCTTATGACTGTCTCTCACCAAATTTCCTCAGTCGACTTATGCAAATCATCTGCCTCCTGTACTTTCATCAGCTGGAATGAGCCCCAACTCAAATGTATTTGGTTAACGATGTACTGAAATATTTAAAAGTATTTTTACTTGGAATGTTTAGCAAAGCCTCACATACATATACATGGACGGCCCCTCCCTCGGAGATATGGGAGGCCGCCGATAACTCGGCAGGTCTCACGCAGCGTCTCTTGCAACACGTCTGGCACAAGCGACATTCTTCAGCCTTGAAATTATCTCGAAGTCAGATGGGCTTCTCTGGACGTGTGCCCTACACGCTTACAAAACAGTCGGCCTCAGAATTATCCTTAATAAAGGCAAGTGAGCCGACAGAAATACCAGCTCGCCCTCGCCCTCCGACAGACGCTCGAGGGCCTGCCACCTCGTGGGCTGCGTGTTCTGGAATCACTTCTCCCCTTCGTGAGGGCCGCCAGGAGCTGCTGTGTCGCGGGCACCTGTTCGTCATCCTCTCCATTGTCACCTCCAGGGTGAAGGGAACAGGATCTCTGTCCATTGAGCTGGCCTGACCCCCCTACACCCAAAAGTCACAAAAAGGGAAAAGTGGAATGACATCGTATGCAGCCCCGCCCCCCCTTACTTGTGCCTGGTGCTTACCACTGTGGATCTTACAGGCACAGCCGAGCAGGACGGAGGTTGTCGGGAAAGCGGGAGCAGCCAAGTCACGTGGCCTGCGGTCCAATCCCGGCACCCCTCCCCCACCCCCGCCTAGCTGGCAGCTCTTTGAGGGGGCACTTCAGCTCTGGGAGCTTTAAAACGGGGCTGATGACATCACCTTGGGTTGTTGTAAGGACTTAGTGAGGAAGTACATGCCTGATTCAAACAGAGCCCTTGTTGGTTGGTGGGTGGGTGGGTTGGCTGGTTGGTTGGTTGGTTGGTTTGAAGCACTGTCGTGGTTCCTGATGTTTGTGTGCACTTTACAGATTACAAAGGACTCTCCCAGTCCACTTGTTCACTGAACGCTCAGACTCCTGGTGAGCTGGGTCTTAGTCCCATGAACCCATTCTCGGAGGAGGAAACTGAAGCTTGGGTAAAGAGGGATTCTGGGGGCAGAGCAGGAACCCTGTCCTGAGCCTCCGCCTTGTGCTGCCTGGGAAGTGACAACAGTCACAACCACGTGAAGATGGAAGGACCCTGCCAATCCCCAAATGTCCCCAGGCCCAAGAACCTGATTCAGGGACCAAGGCATCCCTAAGGGTTGGGCTGAGCTGTGTTTGGTCCCCAGTCTTAGCTCAGGGAGACGTTGGCCATGACAGACACATCTAGGGGACTCCTCCCCCAGGCATCCCCCATCTGCTCCCCCTCCTGCCAGGGGAGTCCTATAAATGTTCATATATACTTTACTGTCACAAATATGGCACAGAAGCTCCCCACAGCCCTGCTGCTTAGAGTTGAGGAAATGAAGACTAGCTGGGTTAGGGGCCACCTCCAGTGGTGCCCAGCTAGTACGAAAAATTTACGGAAAAATTGAGCAGATAGTACTGAGAATTCCCATATATCCCCCCACATTGTCCACTATAATATCTTGTATGACCGTATATTTGTTAGCGAATAAATACTAATACATTATTAAAGTCCATAGTTTACATTAAAGTTGTTGCTATGTTGTGCGTTCTATGTGTTTTGACAAGTGCATGATGTAATTTCCCCAACATTATAGGACCATACAGAATATTCTCACTGCCCTAAAAATCCCCGGTGCCCCATCTATTCATCCTCCCTCACCCTGAATCCCTGGCAACCTTTTTACTGTCTCTACAGCTTTGCCTTTTCCTGAATATCACATGGTTGGAATTGTACCATGGCTGCCTTTTCAGACTGTCTTCTTTCACTTAGCAATATGCATTTAAGGGTCTTCCGTGTCTTTTTGTGACTCGATCGCTCAGTTCTTTATATTTCTGAGTAATAGTCCACTGAATGGTTATACCATAGCTTGTCAATCCATTCACCTATTGAAGAATATCTTGGTTGCTTCCAAATTTTGGCAATTATGAATAAAGCTATTATAAACATTTGTGTGTAGGCTTTGTGCGGGCATAAGTTTTCAACACAGTTGGGCAAATACCTAGGAATGTGATTGCTCCATCATATAGTGAGACCATGTTTAGCTTTGTAAGAAACTGCCAAACTGTCTTTCAAAGTGGCTGTACCCTTTCATGTTTCCACCAGCAATGAATGAGACTTCCTTGTCAGCATTTAGTATTGTCAGGTTTTGGATTTAGCCATTGTAATAGGAGGGTAGTGGTATTTCATTGTTTTCATTTTCATTTCCCTGAAGACATAAGATGTTGAATATCTTTCCATTTGCTTATTTGCTATCTGTATATCTTCTTTGGTGAGATGTCCATTCAGATCTTTTGCCTGTATTTTATTTTTTTTAATTTTATTTTATTATGTTATGTTAATCACCATACATTACATCATTAGTTTTTGATGTAGTATTCCATGATTCATTGTTTGCGTATAACACCCAGTGCTCCATTCAATACATGCCCTCTTTAATACCCATCACCAGGCTAACCCATCCCCCCATCCCTCTCCCCTCTAGAAACCTCAGTTTGTTTCTCAGAGTCCATAGTCTCTCATGGTTCATCTCCCCCTCCGATTCCACCCCCCTTCATTTTTCCCTTCCTACTATCTTTTTTTTTTTTTTAACATATAATGTAATATTTGTTTCAGAGGTACAGGTCTGTGATTCATCAGTCTTACACAATTCACAGCGCTCACCATAGCA